>NW_027526442.1:0-78355 GCF_048455015.1 Haemaphysalis longicornis
CCAAGGCTTCCTGGACTAAGGAGGCCTCCCACAACGGAATTAATACAGCTGAATAAATGTTTATTCCTCCTCCTCAACATTGTTAAACAAGAACAAGCCATTACGCAAATGTGAGGCAGAAAACAAATTTATAAGTGATATTTGCAGTGTTCCTTTATTAAAAAATTATGGATGCTTTGGTTTTTGCGATAGCAAATGAAATACTACATCAAGTGCAGAAAATCGGCGCCTGCTGTTGCCCGCGCCACTATAGCTCTTGGCGGAATCTTAAGAAATCAAACGGCAACAGTAACGAATGGTTCCACTTGGTAGGTTCCACGTTCCGCTTGGAATGCACGTGGAGCAAGGCAACGTGGTTTTATCAACTTTGTAGTTGGATGCCTCCAACAATCACGCGCGTTTCCGCCGTACGGCAGCGCTGGTATCGAGGCACCCGGTCTGGTGTGGTCTGGAGTACTAGAACGCGGTAAATTTAAATTGACTTGAGCAAACCTCTAGCGTGTTATCTTGCATGGGAGTAACGACACAGGAGAGGAACGGCATGAGAGGTGAGCGGGAAAGAGAAGGGAGGCGTTTACATGGCAGGGGCGCGAGTCGACGAACGTCTTTCGTCGACAGTTGCAACGAGAGGAGCAGATACGCGGCCTTTTTTCTGACGGCTACATCATGCGTGCCGCAAAGGTATAATGGCCGTCTCTTGCTCTTGGACTTCTCTGCTTGTTTCCCCGCGTTCGAGCGTCGACGTCCTCACACAGCATCTGTGTAACGCCAGCCTAACCTATCTAGTAACAAAGAAAATCCGCAAAATTTGTAGGGCTGCGGTTCTAGCCGCTGTTGCTCTTCTCTTAGCCTTTTTTGGCACCCCTATCGCACGGCGTTCTTCCTGCGCACACTCGCAATGCCATTGCCGCCCTCCCCAATTCGAAACTGATGGAGGCGAAAAGCAAAAACGCCCGTGTGTACGAGATTTCGGCGCACGTTAAAGATCCCCAGGTGGTCAAAATTAATCCGGAGCCCTCCACTACGGCGCGCCTCATCGCCTGCGTTGCGTCGGCGCGTTAAACCCTACAATCAATCAACCAATCAATCAATCAATCAACCAATTCAAAACTCTAATCTTTCCCGCTATCCACTCCTTTCATGTCCCCTTTCCCCTCCCCCCCCCCCAACGGCATGATAAGGTGTCGGCACCCCACGCCAGATTCGGGCCCTTTTCACCCGTCTATCCCCCGCCCCCCCCCCCCTCCCCTTAAAAACTTATATAGCATAGCATAGCGGTTTTTAACAGCGCTAAAAAGACGCAGGCAAAACAGACGATACAGGCGCTGGCGACACTCAGCGGCTGCATCGTCCATTTTGCCTGCGCCTTTTTGGCGCTGTTAAAAAAATGCTACCTACGTGCCAGTTCCAGCCAACGCCTCTCACCAAGCGGAGACAGCCAAGTGCGACGGGCAAGCCACGCTGCGGTCTGCAACGCCCCATATCTTGAAAGACGTCACACTCTCTTGCACGTACAAATCACTACTCTTTCGCAGAGCCGCATACAACTGATAGGCTCCGCTTTCCCGGCTGTTCCGGCGTCATTCGCGCGTTTCAACACCTTCCACGTCTTTTGTTTTCTAACCCTGTCCGTTTCCGATCATTCAGCCTTTACGAGGCACCCAACCGCGTTCTTTTGAAGAGCGTTTCGCAACCTCGTATTTCGTGCTTCCTTCCCTCTGTGTATTTATAAACAGCCAGGTTTGTACGTTCCACAATAATTTCATATATATGAAATTTTCGTGGAAAGTACAAACCGCAATACTTTAAACCGAGCGATAGTTCGTTAACTTTGAGTTCTGCCTAAGGATAGTGTCGAAAGTTCTTCATCGCGAAGCGGACTTGGCCGCAACGGCCGTTCACAGTCATAGCTCATCCGCGTTTCTTTTAAATCCGAAAGCGGTACTTGGTAGGTCGGAGACCCCGCGTTCTGGAGAAGAAATTAATGGCACATACTATGGCCGATGCATCAATTGAGGCACGAGGCAAAGGTAAAATAATGCTCGCGATGGCGTACTTTTCAGGGAAGCTCTGGTAAGCAAAAGTAGAGCAATCGAGCTAAAAAAAAAAAAACATTTGGTCGACCTTGGTTTGGAGAGAACTGATGTGCAAGGCAGAACGCAACTCAATGCAACCACAGCTGGATGGCTTGAGCTGACTACAGGTTAACTTCATGAGTGCGTTGTGATCTTCCACTTGCAAACGCGTGTCAGCGGAATGCGCTGAAGCTGCGGCGTGACTAGTTTGAGCCCGGTGATAGGCCAGTGGCAATAAGGCGAGCAGCAATGCACGTTCTCTCTTAATGTCCACTTTGCTTGTCGGCGTGAACACGGCTTTGTACCGAGTCATAGTAATGGAAGGAAGAAATAACACGCGAAGGGAAAGAGATGATGAGGATTATGACGTTGCTGATAATGAGACAACATGTGCCTTCGGCAATTAGACGAAGGTAACACGCATCATAAACACTGATTAGAAGACAACGCTCCAAAACTTTATTCGCGGTACCATTTTGGCTATACGGCACTCAAAATTCTCCTCCAAAATACCCCTATCGAAACAATCGACGTCGTCTAGACTCCGGCCCACACTGCGGTCGGAGGCAGCGAGGCGGCCCACGAAGCAGCACGAGAATACACGGGCACATGTTAAGAACGGCAACGATGGTGGTGGGGGTGATTTATTAAGAAAGGAGGGAAGAGAAAAAGCTGGGGATATTTTTGAACTCAACGGGAGTTCACCCTCATACAACCCAACACAGTCCAGGAAGGGGAGTGGGGGTTTCAAATGACAGGAAGAGAGGGAAGAAAGAGGAGAGAGGGAGGAGAGTGGGGGACAGTCTATGCCGCTTTCATCTCGTCCATGGCTCGACGACTACAAAAGCTGCGCTAGTCCTGCCAACGTTATAGTCCTGCCATGACCAGGGAGTTGAGTAGGTGCTGGAAGACCTCCCGTCGGATGGCGTCCGGTCCCGTGAGGAACAGGAAGTCTTCCAGCTTGTGGCTTGGTACACCGAGTCGCTGGAGTGAGGCAAGAGCACAGTAAGTGCTCGAGCGTCTCAGACTCTGGGCAGTCGGCGCAGGTGGGGGACGCCCGGCGGCCCTGTTTGTGCAGGCTGGCTCCCACGTTGTAGCAGTTAAGCCGCAGGCGAAGCAGGAATGACCGGGCATCTCTGCTGATGCGTCCGGGCAGGACCCGTGGGGCCTGACCACTGACCAAGTGCTCGAGCATCTGGATGCAGGGCCTTCACCATTCGGGCCAGGATAGCCCTTGCAGCGTCGAATGACACCACATCCGGGGAGGCTGGTACCCCTGCCTGGCGAGCAGCACCCTTGGCCAGGGCGTCCGTAACCTCGTTGCCTATAATTCCCACGTGCGATGGAAACCAGTGAAGTCGCAGTGGACACCCCTGGGCCTCAACCGCATGGAGCTTGGCCGCCAGCGACCCATCTACGTAGCCGCTGGCCCTGGCTGGCTGGTCGGCAGCTCTTAGACGGTGGAGGGCAGTCAGGATGATGGGCCCCCTGACCTGGGTACCCTGCTCTAGAAGAAGATCCGCGGCCAAGTGGAATCCAAACAACTCTGCGAGGGTGTATGTGGCCGGGAGTGGCCCCTGCGCTTCAACACTCCGCGAGGCTCAAGAGAGAGAGAAACAACATCTTTATTGGCCTGCGTTCAAGCCCCCGTTGTAGGGGCAAACCTACTGCCTATTACCTCGCACCCCCCTCGCGGGAGATGGAGGCGTCGGTTTCGGCCGCTGGCTTTCGATGGCCGCGAGCGCGAGCTGGACAGCCATCTTCTGTAACCCCCAGTCCGCACTCATGATCGCGCACTCAATGCGCGGCGGAAGCACGGTCACTTCGTCCGTATTAGTAGTCTCTTGCCTTGGTTGTTGTCCGCAACCCCACAGCATGTGCTGCATGGTGGCCCTCTCACCCCCGCACAACACGCACGCGTCCGATTGGTAGAGTTCAGGGCACACGTGCTTAGCGAACACCGGTGTCCAGATTGCCCGCACCTGTAGCTGTCGCACGATCACTGCCTCTCTGCGGTTGAGATTACGGTGCGGTGGCGGGTAGACCCTGCGGCCTTCCCTGTACCATTCGAGCACCTCCCTGTAGGTGGTGATTGGAACCGCCGTTTCAGCTTCTTCTTCGTCTTCTTCTTCCCCTTCACCCTCGTCCCCTTCGCCTCCCGCAGGCCTCGGAGGCGAGCCAGGTGCCGCGCTGCCGTGTCTGGTCAGCACGCGCGCAGCTCGGTCCGCCTCCTCGTTGCGGTTGGCTCCGGTTCCGACCGGGCCCCCGTGCGCCGGAAACCACTTGATGGTCACCGGCATTGTTCTCCGCGGCAGGGCCCCGCACACACTGAGCGCGCACGGTCCCACCCTGTTCGTGGCATAGTTCAGCACCGCTCCTCGCGAATCGCTCAGGACGGTGGCACACCTTGGGTTTGTGAGGGCCAGCTCCTCCGCTTGCTTCGGGTCCTGGGCCCGCACGCTGCCCGCCGTGTACAGCTCCCCGGAGGTCGCCGCGACCACGGCCACAGCGTACGTGCCCTTGCGGTGCGGGTAGGTGGCCGCGTCCACGTAGAACGCGTCCGTGTCGGCCGCGTGCACGGCCGTGAGCGCCTTCGCCCTGGCAAGGCGGCGCTCCCCGTTGACTTCTGGATCCATGTGCCGGGGTATCGGCGGGACGTGCATGAGGCCGAGCAGGCCCCTCGGCAGCGACCGTCCGGACGACGACCGCAGCGGCGATGGCAGCCCCGTCGGCCCCCTGCCCCCACCCCCACCGCCTTCCCCCCGCAGCAGCCCTACTCGGTTGAGAATTGCTCTGCCTGTTCTGGTCGTTTCTAGGCGCGCAAGCTGCGATACGCGCTGCGCCTCTGCGACCTCGCATAGTGTGTTATGTATCCCTAATTCTAGGAGCCGGGTCGTGCTCGTGTGAGTATAGAGGCCTAACGCCGACTACAGAGCGTCCAGCATCCCGCTGTTCGCCGCCGACCAGTCGTGGAAGGCCGCCACGTATGCCACTTGGCTGACCGCGAAGCTTGTATCAGCCGCAGGAGGTTGCTTTCGCGCATGCCCCCGTGCCGCGTGGCCACCTTTTTGATCAGCCCCACTGCCGTCATGATCTTCACCTCCAGTCTCTTTATGGTTTGACCATTGTGCCCGAGAGCGTCCACATGCAAGGAGTGCGTTACTGCGAGTATCTTGGACGTGGCACGAGCCATTTCTATAATTTTTTGGACTTAATCTGTTTATATAAACTACGGCAGCGAAGCGACGACAAATAAACTGCGTAAGAAAAAGCAGCCGATATCACGCATTCAGAGCAATCTCTTTTCAAAACGCGCGCGCGCGTCGCCATCCGAGTTTGTCGCTTCGGCGGAGCGATATCGTACATGAGCTACTGAGTCGACCAACAATTATTAGTTCTACTAGGCTTTCGCCTTGATTCTTAGAAACTTCTAAGCATCTCCCGTAATTTTTATTTGAAGTCGGCGTTGGCGAATTTTTTCAGCCCCATAGGTGCTCATAGACTGTATACATCGGAATAAATTCCAGCTGCGCCGTGTAAGTGTTCACAGGGTGCACGCTATAGAAAAATGCAACATACTTCGGAGTAATCCCCGTATATTTGTGGAAAGCCTTTATTCCACGATTACTGCGGCGCTGCTGAGCTGCTTGTTTCGTCGACGCATGCGGCGCTGCCTGTTTCGTCGCTGTTGTCTCCACAGTGGTTGACACCGTCGCAGGTCAAGTTGCTCGAGATGCAGAAGCCGTTGGCGCACTTGAAATCCCGGCACGGAACTTCCTGCTCGGCATCTGCATCTGCAAGCATAGAGGTTACGATACGAGCCGCTGAAATTGGCACTTTATCTAAATGGTTGTTTGCAGCGAAGCTGTCTAAGGATATATGATCCAGCAGATCGTCCCGGCCGTAGAAAGAGCACGCGTATACCAACAATTTTCAGCTTATGAAAAATACTACATAAAGTAAACAAAAAATCCTAGGGCCTCCATATTTTGATATGACGCTTTGTATATTTGCCTTTAAAAATGTCTTCAGCAATGTATCTGTGTCTACAGATGAAGCCGACTTTAAGAGCATCGGCGTAAGCTTGGGCAAAAGCATTGAATGTCTCTGGCTTGGGCTTTGTAAGCTGGCTTTTCCACATTGCGTGATGCACCGTGAAGCATACCCATCTGCGCAGGGAGTATGGTTACAGCACCACTTTATACTACTCCTTTTCACCGCCGCCGCCCCTTTCCCGAGTCGTGTATACTCCTCGCCTCGCACGGTGCCCCC
Source organism: Haemaphysalis longicornis (assembly GCF_048455015.1). NCBI lineage: Eukaryota > Metazoa > Arthropoda > Arachnida > Ixodida > Ixodidae > Haemaphysalis > Haemaphysalis longicornis. Next base: position 6,348 of record NW_027526442.1, read on the forward strand.
TGATATTGCGCAATGCCGCGATTTCCAGCGGCCGCCTGTGCGGCGCGCTAGAGCCTGCGCCCTGATTGGCGTAGCCACTGTCATTGTCTCTGCCCAGCAATCACGTGAGCTCTTTGCCTGTGTCGTAGTGATCGCGTGACTTCCCTTACGATTCAGCATAGATACAGCTAAATCCCAACGTAGAAAACCCACCAGCGCACCAGATTCGCTCAACTTCCGTCTTCACAAAGTGGACACGCTGTGATCTTTCGTATATCCAGAAACGTATTTATTGCCGGAGGGAAGAACAGGGGAACTTGAAAACTGTGGGAACCACATTCTCGTCACCTGCACTCGTCGCGGACAGGTCGTATATCCCTCGCGGCCATGCAGCGTCCACAGCACTGAGCTCAGCTTGTCAAATGGGCTATACAGTCACACCCGACTATAACAAACCCAGATAGAGTGAACTATGCTATATATCGAACAAACATAAATCAGTTACGGAAATACACGCGAAACATATTCCTTATAACGAACTTCACATCTGATATATCGAACTCTGCGTGCCAAGAATGGCCGCCAAAATTCATGGTCTCGGAGCGGCGATTGAGATGTTGATTGGCCGGGACCACTCATCAAAGGCCGCGACTGAGACATTGCGCCTCGTATGGAGTGTCATGACGCCCGACACTTTTCGTAACTGTTTCCGACGCGCCGAACTCATGACGGAACCCGCCCAGTCTGCGAGTCCGGACCAAGATGGCAGCTCGCCAACCTTCCCGATGCTGTGCCGAAAGGAGTGTCCTTCGAAGATTTCCTGAGTGTCGACGACGACGTTGCCGTGACGGTAAGACCCTCGGACACAGGCACCGTCAGCAGCACCGTCGTAATGCTAAAGAAAAGCACCGAGTAGGCAAAGGATGTCGCGAGTGAAAGCCGTCCGACGCTTATAATGAAGTGATTCCGGCAGTCGATGTCCTCCGCAATATTTCTGCGATATTGGAGGACACGCACTCGAACTGGTGCAAACAATGTCTCGTGTAAAGAATGCTGTGCTAGTTGACGCTGCCAAAACGCTGCCAAAACAAAGTACACGTTGCCCCCACCGGCCTTCGTCATCATCTGTGGAGGCCCGGGCTTTCTCTCCCGCTAGAGGAAGTTGGTGCAGCGCTGCTTGTACCTATGTCTTTTTGCTGGAGGTGTACGAATATTCCAAGCTTCGAATACTTCGCGAATAGTGTTTGTTAGATTCGATTCGCAGTGCAGTTTTACCGTTAGAAGCTTTCGCTCATTCTAAATTTACCAATAATAGAGCTATAGATGTTGATTTTGCTGCACTACGTGCGAACTTCACCGCACAGCATGCTTCTTTGGGTTGGCGTTTTTGCACGACACCAAAGTTCTGCTAAAAAGCCTACCTCCTGTAAGCCTAGCACAAAACGCGTACACGTGCACTTCTGATGTAGAGTAAGCTGAAGTGGGTCACCACTTCTGTAAAATTTGTAATACGAAAATGAGATTTCTGTAAGTACGCTGGGATGGGTGAAGTCAAGGGTTATTAATCATTTGTTGGCAATGCTCGCAGTAAGGTTCTGGTCAAGCCAGCCACTAGCATTCCTACTAAGGGCAGCTTTTTTCCAATGACTGGTGGGACTGCAGCAATCAAACGTGCTCACTCTATTCATGGCGTATGGAGGAACCCGCAATTTCTCCGTGGCAATAGATGGCCAAATGTTTGGACCACTTCGTTCCCATCTTGTCTTAAGCCTTTATTTTAAGTATTTTTGTACGATTTTCTTGCCAAGGAATAGTGCACATGAACACTCAGATGTGTTAAGTCGCCACTGCCTAGTCTCCGAATGGCTTTAATTAATTTAACTTCACGCTTAGATCATTTCCTTGGTAACCTAAGTCGTCTTCCTCGCCTCTAAAGAGTGATCAAGCAAATACAATATCAAATCTGCAGCTAAGAAAATAAAAACCACAATTAATTCCTGCTCTATGACCACAGCGGTAAAATGCGGGACACGCGTAATAAGAACCACTTTCTTCAAGGAGACTTCAGGAGGTGAAAAAAAAAACACACCATGTTATAAGTTACGATTTGCTAACAACTGCCAAATTAGCGGGCACAAACTCACCAGTGCAAACTCCAATTTTTTAACGCAACGAGAGTTAAATGACTCCACCTTAATGCTCACTAGGCTTGTTTCTTGAAATGCACATGAAGAGTCTACACTTAGAGGGTAAGTTAAATGTTCGAAGATGCAGCGACTACTGAGTGTCCATAATATAACGACTGGGTTTACAACCTCCAGTTTAAAGAGGTCAGCGACCTTGCAACTGGTCGGGGCTTGGGAGATTGTAACAGCAGAGCTGTTTAGGCCGTCCGTCACACAAAAAACCTCGAAGCCCCGAGAAAAAAATGTGCTCATGGAGGTCGCGGGAATCGAACCCTGTACCTTTATACCGTGAATCCGGCAACCTATTAACTGCTCCCCCCCCCCCCTTCACACACACACACAAAAAAAAAAAGTCCGAGGGTTACGGGGTAAGCAGTAACAGTAGCAAAAAAAAAAAATGCTTCCCGCGGTCAGACTCGGGCCCAGGTCCATCGCGTTCATAAGAAACCGGCGTCTTTCCGATTGAGCTATTATCGCATTCCGGGCGCACATCATTTCCTCTGGGTTCGTAGCGCGGGCGTTGGCTTTGGACTTGGCCGCAGGTTCTAGCGCCTGCTAACGTGGTCCACTTAGGGAGAGATGTGAAATGCTGCGGACAAAGCGATCCGTTCCTGCTAGTCATGGAGCACTTTCAGCGGCAAGTTCGGAAATCCATGCGAGGTGCAACAGCCGGGTCTCTGACGAAGGGAGAGCGGCCGCCAGCTCTGCTCTTTCTCCAGCCTTCCACCACTAGTGCAGGCTGCGCCAGTTTTTAGGGGCGAAGCTCCTTAAGTCATGGGTCTGTCCATCCCGTGTGTCTCGTGGTACGTGACCGCCGCATGCTTTCGGAGATGTCGCAAAGTGTGCCGCGTTGCACGCGCAAGAACCGGCTGCCACCGGCAGCGCAAACTCGGCACCGGGAGCGCGAGCTTGTCTGTGTTCGCCAACGGAGGCGCGAGCGCACGTGCACTGCGAGGGGGAGATCACGCAAGAGATCACGCCGCGAACGCAGGCAGTCGTTCTCGGAGATCGAACGAGACGCAAGGACCTTTGCTCGTTTCCTCTCGTCTTGTTCGGGCACAAGTTCGCCCTAAATAAAAGTTCTTTCTTTACCGTTGTGTCCCATCCTACGTGACAAATCGTGGTGGAGGTGCGGGGTAGTCCTCGATGGCGCGGGGTCTTTCACCAGGTCTGGGCCTGGGAGCATTGACTCCGAAAATAAAAGTTGATTTGTACAATGTACGCACACAGTCTTACGTCTTTCTTAATGATATAATGGGCGAACTTTCACGGGAGAGTTACGGTTACCGATGATCTCCCCCTCTCGAGCTTCGCCCCACTTATCATCATTCATTCCGTGGATATGGCGTGATTTTTTTTTTGTTTGTCACGTCTTGTAACTCTGCCTCAAGACAAACACCCTGTTAGCGCCCTACAGTATAAAAAGTGATTGCAGTGTAAGGACAGCGATTATTGCTCAACAACCATAGGAACGATCATGAACACAAAATACAAACTGCGTAAGTTTGGAAGAACTAGCTTTGGTAGCTCATTCGGCTATATTTCAGCCAGGAAACACGTTTTTTAAACGAAAACAACGCAAGGTATTGTCACGCGAAGGCAAGACGAAGGAGACACGAACAATGATAGCCGATGAGATGGATTTGAATGTGTGGCAGCCGCCTTGGCGCGAGCGTTGCTGAGCTAGTATTTATGCGCCATCTTCTTCGCGGGTGGGTGAACATGGTGCTTCTTCTTCGTCTCATTGCAACATATCTAAACCATCTTTTGAATTTCGCACTACAGTGACGAGCCCGAAAAGGGCAGTAGGGACTCAGTAGAGGCCAGTACGAAAAAAAAAACCAGTTAACTATTGAAGTCACACGGTCAAACAAAGCTAGAGGCCCCTCTGCAATCGCCCAATCATTTATCTTGGCGGTGGCTTTGTCCGCGGCCACTGCACAAACAAGATTATGTGATGTCATAGAAAAATCGCCGTAATGTGGCTGTGTAGTCGCCAGTGCTGTTTTACATGTTCTCCATTATGTGTTTCAAGTTTCCAATAAAATTGGCATCATTGTTATTGGGACAAAGCAGTCTTTCTAATGATCTTCGTGGCCCCTTTAACAGTTCTTAAGGCGCTTATCAGATGGCTAAAGAAACAGTTAGGGCATTTCTCACCTTGAGGATGGCTCTGCTTGAAGGCCGTTATGATCAGCTTGAACCCACGACCTTGCGTAGGCGTGCCCGACTCATCCGAGCTATACTTGAGGGTCACGAAGTCCGTCCGTGTAAGAAGGGTTCCCACGTCGGAAACCGAGGTCTCGCAGGTCAGATTCGCCTGCAGGCACGCACCAAGAATTATGAGCGCCCTGGATCGGAGCGATCATCATCATCACCAGTATGGCTAAGCCCACTGCAGGGCAAAGGCCTCTCCCATATATCTGATCAAGCTATGACTGGGATCAAAGCAACGCCTGGTGGCATGGGATCACAGCAATGCCAACAACCAATGCACCTACTGCCCCCCGGCAGTACATTCTCCAGTGATTCAGCAGTAAGATTAGATTGATTGATTGATTGTAGGGTTTAACGCGCCGACGCAACGTAGGCGATGAGGCGCGCCGTAGTGGAGGGCTGAGGATTAATTTTGACCACCTGGGGATCTTTAACGTGCGCCGAAATCTCGTACACACGGGCGTTTTTGCTTTTCGCCTCCATCAGAAAAGCGGCCGCCGCGGCCGGGAATCGAACCCGCGACCTCGTGCTCAGCAGCGCAACGCCTTAGCCACTGAGCCACCGCGGCGGGTTTAAGATTAGATTTTCTACTGTAACTTTGCCGCAGGATCAAGTCCAATGCCTAGTTTTTTTCGGCATCGTAGACATGGCCTGCACACAGTACGCCGAAAATGTGTATTATGGCTGATGCCCTCTTGTCAAAAAAGTTTGTACGACAGCGAAGCATCACGTATGTTTTCTGCTTTCATTGTATAAATGCGTTAAATAAAATAAATGAATTGAATTGAATTGGAAAGGGAGTAACTGAAGAGGAAGTCGAAAAGTCCCTCAAGGGCATTAAAAGAAGAAAAGTGGCAGGTGACGAGAGCATAAACGTACATCTTTCAAAGGAGGGAGGGGACATTCTGCTACAAAAGCTTGCTGAGCTCTTTTACAAATGCATAAGGACTTAAAGGTGCCCTAGCCCGGAAAAAAGCCAACAAAATTCCGATTCAAAAGAAAGGAGATACCAAGCATCTTAAGAACTACAGACTCATCAGCCCTATCTCAGTTGTATACAAGCTGTTTACCAAGGTAATAGCTAACCAAGCAACAGCGTGGATTTCCAACAATCCCGAGAACAGGCTTGGTTTAGAAAAGGATACTCTACAACAGATCACATCCATTTAATCAATTCAGTAACACAAAAATCCGCGGAATATAATAAACCCCTATACATGGCATTTATAGGCTATGAAAAAGTATTTGGTTCAGTACATACCGCAACAGTGCTGGAAGCATTAAGAGACCAGGAAATAGAGGAAACATGTACATAAGACTTATAGGCGGCATAGATGTGTAAGGGATGTATGGGCTGCATAATCCTTCACAATAAAAGTGATGATTTCCCGATCAGAAAGTGCGCGCTGCAGTGAGATACTATCTCCCCAAATTTGTTCACAGCGTGTCTGGGGGAAGTATTTAGGAAACTTGGCTGTGACAACTTAGAATTACGGATAAACGGGAAATACTTGAGCCATTTGAGGTTTACAGACGATATTGTCTTGCTCAGTAAGAAGGCAGAGCACTTGCAAAATGTGCCCGAGAAACTACAAACAAGAAGCTTGACCGGACTAGAAATAAATACGAATAAGCGTAAAGTAATGGTAAATACGCATGCTGAAGGCGGCCATCTCCAGCTTTGGTAACGCAACGCTACAACGAATATGCAAGAGTATAACTACCTTGGACAGGTTCTCAGTGCTGATCCAAACCCCGATAAAGAAATCCGGCGCAGATTAGGTATGGGCTGGGGGGAACTGTGCAAGCTAGCACTCCAAAACAATAAAAAGTAAGCTACCTCTGTCACTAAAAAGAATAGTATACAGCCATTGCATGCGGCCGGTGATGACATACGGAGCTGAAACTTCGCGCCTTAGTAAACAACTACAAAGCAAACTTAGGTCGGCTCAACGGGCCGTTGAACGAATGTTAGGAATAACACTCGGGGACAAGAAACGAGCTACCTGGATCAGGCAGCAAACTCGAGTATAAAATATCATAGTTCAAATTAAGAAAAAGAAACGGACCTGGGCTGGCCATGTAGTGAGACGAAATGACAACCGGTGAACCACAAGGACAACAGAGTGCCTATCAAGAGACAGGTCTGGAAGAAGGGAAAGGTCAATAAGTAGATGAAGGGTCGAAATAAGAAAATTTGAGAGCAAGAAATGGACTCGGGCGGCGCAGAACAAGAGCGGGTAGAGGTCATCGGAAGAAGCGTTCGTCTTGGAGTGTACCTAAATAGGCTGCTGCTGCTGCTGCTGATGATGATGATGATGATAGACAGGGAGGAAGTATTATGCATTTTAGACCTCTCATAGGAGCCCTGAGTCCATTCTTTGCCGCCTCCGAATTTTCTTATTTCGTCCATCCATCGAGTTAAATGGCTTTTCCGTTCTTTTAGACCAGTCTCTCAGTATCCACGCGCTCTGTTACCGTCTCGCTACAGGACAGGAGCGGGTGGAGGTCAATGGAAGAGGCCTTCGTCCTGCAGTGAACCTAAATAGGTTGTTGGTGATTATGACGATGGCAAAAAAACCAGAAATGAACAATTCACCACCTAACTGGGCACGCTGCCACACGTATACAGTGCACATAGTTTGTTCCTTCATCACACGTATTTGCGCAGGGGAATCCGCAGGGGGTAGTCCAGCGCTTGATATTTTATCATACAGATTCATTCATCGCTAGCAGAATTCATACAATTAGCAAAAAAAGCTAGAGACAGCGCGTAGGGTGCCTGTTTTTATTCGAAGAGTGCCACGCGTTTTCTTTCCGACGGCCATATTCGCTTTTTAACGAACCCTATTATACAACAAAATACCGGCTACTGAAAAAAAAAAAGAACACTAAAGACACCACCAGAGTGGTAATTAAAACCCCAGTTTGCAGCACAAGTATTTGGCATTCGGATGTTTTATAGTGCTGCAGTATAGCCGCAACTTCATGCCGTTTTCAGTGAGTTCGTCCGCGAAAAAACGCTTTAAGGGAAAGACAACTTTATATCTATTCCAGCATTGTCACCTGTTTGGGGAGGATTCTAAAGCAGCTGTCCGACCCTCTTACTCGAGCCAGAACTAGCGCCAGGGGAGAAGGCGCGCGAGAGCGGCTGAGAGAGGAGTTCAGCTCACCGAATCCTTCCCCTCACGCGGCAGGTAGCGCTCGCTGCTCCCAGCCGGCGTGGAGCTAAGGGTTACGTCAAGCGGCTTTGAACGCTCACTCACCCTGCCAACACGGTACAATAATAAAAAGCGCGCGGAGTTACGAGTTTATCCAGCGAAATGTGTCGCTTCGTCCCGTTAGCGCATGTGTCCCGTCACGCCATTAATGTTCGACAGCTCATTAGCTACGTTACCTTTTCGCATCTCGCCAAGTGATCGTCGCGCATTTTTTTAAAGCAGTGCCTGGCAGGTGTTGGTTAAATATTCCACGCCTGGCAACGCTATTCGATTAAGGATCGCCGTAATGCCTAACCCTCCTTTTAACACCGGAGCTGTTCTCGGTCGAGCCTTTCGTAAGTCTGCTGTCGGTCGTTCGTCACGCAGGGGTAGGAGCTGATTTCCAGACCCATCGATAGAGGGCGCAGTGGTCTCGACACCGGCGGCCTCACAGAAACCGGTTCCCAGATTCACCTGTAGAGGGCGTAGTGGTCTCATAGGGGTGGGTTCCTCTCCCTGCCGCTAGGGAAGGGAGCTTCCCGCTGGTGACGTTTAGTTGAAGATTCCTTCGCGCGAACGTTAGAAATCGCTCGGCGACGGCGAGCGCTGCCGTTGTCGGGCGAGCGGCCATTGACGTTTCAGCCGACACAACAGAACCGCAGCTCCGCTGCTTCAGCAGATTTCACAGATTTCACAAAAATTAAACCCATGTTCCAAGTGGAACACGGCTTTAATTTTTTTTTCCTTCTATCTGCCAGATGACCCAACGGGGATAAAAAAAATCTTTCGTTTGCGTGAAATCGACGACTGACGCAAAAAAGGCTGCAGAAAAGCGTAGTACGCTTGTTCGATTCCTGCAGTTCATGGTATATTATGGCTTTAAAAATTAATAAAGTATTAGACGGGTGGATTGGTGCTGGATGAGAAAAAAATGCGTATGCGAAATTCAGGCAGGCGCTAGTTGGCCTATTCCAGTAGGAATTTTCGTGAGGTGTGCTGAATTTTCTGTGCTTCATTATCGCTAAAAAAATTTGCGGATAGGTGTGCAAGTTGCGTCCGCATTTTTAGGCCCGATTTAAACCACCCCTTAAAATGGACAGACCCCTCGTGCTTTTGGCATAAAACTTCGTTGAAGTTGAGAGAAATTGTCTGCTAACAACAAAATTGTTCGAGCAGTGTCAGGTGAGCTAGGCTTTGGATGTTTTCAAAATACAAAAGCTTTCATTTCGGCGGAACAGCGTTCATTTCAAATTCCTGACTTTTTTTTTTCACTCGAATTAGAGCTTTAGTTGCGCTGAAGGGAATGTGAACGCAGTGCTTCTACAAGAGGTCTATTTTTAGCGTTCAGCATAAGAGGGCAGCTCAAGTTTTTTGTTAATTTCGCTGGTACTTACAGCAATTGAGAAAATTCATTCCAGAAGTAGGACAGTGTCGTAACTAAACACATCGCATAATAGTAGTATTTTTCTACGATAAAATATATGACTTCATACATGATTCACTAATGCCGCAACATGTTACAATGACGCTGATAGAGCGAAAACGTGCTGCACTCAAGTTAGCTTTGTTGCTCGTCCCAAACCACGTGCTTGGCCCGTCTAAGTAATTCAGTAGAAAGTTAGTTGCTTAATTATGCCACCAGTCTGAAACTTGGAAGCCTGAAAAGCAAACAACAGAAGCGGCCCCCCGATGCTCCTAACCTGACTTCCCTCACAAGAAAAGTGAAAGTATTTCCCCTTTTTGATTTTGAGTCTTGTAGTTTTGCTTCTGTTAATTTTCCTTTTCAATTTTTTGTGGTTTAACGCGCCGCAGACACACCATGGGCTATGAAGCGCCCGTAGTGGCGGGCTTCGGATCAATTTTGGCCACCTGGAGATGCTTAACGTCCGCCCTGTCCGATCGCAACACATTATAAGGTAAAATACATCGTGCTTGGTACCATGTGGGGTCCATCTGGGTGACGTCCGTCAACAAGGACCAGACGTTCGTTGCAGTCCAGCGCCAGCCTTTCGAAGCGGAGCTGCAAGCGTTGAAAGATAGAGTGAGTCTGGAAGGTGACGACGCAGTTCGGGTGGTGGTTTCCTTCGTCTGTCAGCACAGCGCCATCTACTTGCATATAGGGACAGCACCGCACGATCTGCTCGACCAGATAGACGCCCGTCTGACGGTCACCGCACAACGATGTCATGTTAACTGAAAGTAGGAAAAGAGAGAGGGAGAACAAAACCTTATTTAGAAAACTGGGTTAGCGTTCTGTTCACAACGCGTTTGCAGGTTCCTGCGCATTTTAAGGACGGTAGTGTTCTAGGGCTGCTTGAACGCAAAAAATTTTGATCCGTCTGTATGTCACTCGATTCAGCCGCCCAGCCAAAGTTAATGGAAGCGTTGAACGCTACGCTTATATACGCACAGCCATATCTAACATCCAAGTCCGGTGGCAATGTTCTTACTTGTCAACGTTGTTGTGCCAAAACAATAGATTACGCATATGTGAGGCAAAACATCAATACATATGTGACATTTGCAGTGTTTTCTTATCAATATTGCAGAGATGCTTAAAAAGTGCGCCCAAAAAATACAAAAGTGGCCACCCGTGGTGCCCCTGGGGCAATTGAAAGAAGTCAAACGGTAACAGCAACGAAATGCTTCAATAAATGGCGCGCGGAACGCGCGTGGAGTAAAGGCGTGGAGTTAACCCTGTAGCCTACAGCCGCTGTTACCCGGGGCTGTATACAGCTGAATGCAAAATTTGTAAAGGCAGAGCGGACCTCCAGCACATGGTTTGGTCGTGTCCCATCAAGAGTAAACAGGTACAGCAGAAAGGACGCCCTTTCTTAGACATTAGAACCGTGGAGCAGTGGGAGACCGCGCTGCTCAGCTCCGATCCCGAAGTGCAAGTCGAACTCGTCCGGATGACTGAAGACGCCGCCGGGGTCCAAGGACTACTGGCTGCCGCCTAAAAGGGGGAAGAGGACCATGGAGGATCTCCAACCTCTTCCTTTTCTCACCGGGCACACAATAAAGTTGTTCTCTCTTTCTCTATAAACGTTGGTTCTAATACGGTCCCTACAGCCTTGAGAGAGAGAAGGAGAGAGAGAGAGTAAACGTGTTTATTGCGAAAAGCAATGAGGAGGAGTCCTCAGCCCAAGACCCCTTGAGCTTTCCCATCCTCAACAGCCCTCAACACCAGCACGCGCTGATGATGGAAGTCGGAACTGGTCAGAGCTTTCTCCCAAGGCTCGTAAGAAGAAAGCTTGGGATTTCGCCGGTGAAGTGGGCGTGTGCGCTGCCCCCTACCATACGAAAGAGCGTTCCGGGGTTTCGCAGAAGCGGCATCGCGGGGAATATACGATGGGGTGCAATATATGGCATTTAATGGGATGTGGAAAAGTCTGGATTGCACGGAGCTGCCGTTCCTCCTCTGTCAGGTGATGCACGCTTACGGCGGCGCTAGCATAGACGCTCCCAGCGTGGAACAGTGGAACGCGGTAAATTTAAAATGGCTTGGGCAAACCTCTAGCCTGTTTATCTTGGGAGGAGCGAGACGGGAGAGGGACTGCATGAGACGTGACCGAAAATGAGAAGGGAGGTATTTACATTGCAGGGGCGCCATACGGCTTAAGTCTTTCAACGACATTTGCAACGAAGAGAGCAGAAGCGCGGACAATTTTTAACAGTGCAAACATGAGTGGAGTACTGACAAGTATTTGTGGCCTGTGCATCTAAATTCTCATCCCATCGAATTTCGTGCAACTGTTGGCTTTAAAAGGGAGTGTCATTGATTGAGTACATTTGCTGCCGCTGTCTCGATTTCACCGTGAAATTGCACAAAGTGCCTTCTACGTCCTCTAACTGGTCAAAAACTCACATGTAAACTTTGTTTCTTGCATATAATACATCGTTAAAGGGGCCATGCAGACAAAGTACGAGTTTGTTTTATTCTAAAGATTTCGTGTTTTATAGTGCCCCCAGCGCTTGTCCGGCGCAAATGATGCCACAATCACTCACAAATTAATCAGAGTGGGTTAAAAGTTTGTTTCTCCCGCCAAATCGCGGGTTTTCATGACGTCTGACATTAAGTCACAAGAGCGGGTGTTCAAACGAACTTTCAGTGCGTCAGTAGGCTCTGCAGCCTTGCTTACCGTCAGTCCGATTGCTTACCGTCAAACCGCGGACCATCATCCGCCGTTGCTTTATTTTTGACCGTATTTGCACCTGGCTTGTTTTTGTTACGGTAGAAATATTCCTTTCGTGAAACATGGGGTATTCTCGACAAACAGGGCCACATAAGACAACGTCGCTTACGCCAATCGGCCAGTGTCGTGTAAGACAACTCCAAAGCGGCGGACTGCTGTGCATCTAAAACACGCATAGTGCGTCCAGTACTAACAACAGGGCGCATCGGTACTTCTACGTTTACGTGCATTTTCGTAACTTTCATTGTTTACTCCACCATTCTTACTGCTGTAAAATTAATATGCATTACAATAAAGCGCAAATAGCTCTTTCGGCAAGCTTAGAAGCCCTGCCTAACCTCTGTCAGCTTTTGCCGGCCTCAGCCAATCGCACGGCTGGACATATGACATCATAGGTTCTGTTGTGGGAAATGAGCTACTGGGTCGCATGGCCATTCCCTTTTTTCCTAATTAAATAGCTTATTTGAGCGAAGTGTGGGTTAAAAGTGGTGTCAGTATGATTCTAACGAGGCAATCTTTCGAATGAACCAAACTAGTGTTTTGTCGACATGGCCCTTTCAACGCGATGCGTCCTCATTGTTCAACACTTTGAGTATTCCTACAGTCCTTGCGACCTGTTCCTACAGCCCTTGCGACGAGTATTGCTACAGCCCTTGCCCAGTAATATCTGGCTTGACAGCGCCAGGGTTCTCTGCAAAAACAACCAGGCTCAACGGTATACGCGGTGGCCTAGCTGTGCCGCTGTGAGAGTATCCCAAATCCCCAGAAGGCATTTAAATAGGCGGCAAAAACAGCGGCGCCCACTCGAAATCAAAGTAAACCAGAGCCGAAACTCAGGAGCTGGCTGCTATAGCTATACTCGTCAGGCTTATGGAAAGCTTCGGTGCTTTTTTTTTTTTTTTTTTTTTTTTGTAATGATATGCAGAGATTGCTTTGAAGTTTATTTGAGACGGCGTGCAGAACCCACCAAAAAATGACGCCGAGCTCGAAGTGAGCAGCACTGCGTCGTAGTCATAAAAAAACTGACTTCTTGCAGAAAGGGTCGCCAAGCGTCTGCGCTCAACTTATCTCTTCGCAGCAAGTAATGTCAAAATGCGCTTCAGAGGGAGTGGGCCCGGCGGTCGGATGACGGTCTGTAAAGCGTTGGGTAGTGTCGGGGGAGAAACAGCGATTACGCATTGAGGTCAGAAATCTGACACGCACCGTCCTTATCCGCACCATGCGAATGTGGCCAAAAACGCTACTGTTGTTTTTGCATGCTGTTGGCGTAAAATGGTAACATATAGGCAAAACATCCTTCTCAGCGGCATGTTCGCCGCTTTGGCGCTCTTTTGCTATTGACACTCGTCTCTTGTCATCGCTAGTTATTTTAATAACCTCCCCACTGCGGCAGCCCGTCGCCAAGCCTTGCCTTCCCCTTTAGCACTTGCGACAGCGAGGAAGCAAGCACTGTGGTCGTATTTTAAGGCTATGTTAAATGGGCGAAGGCGTGCAAGTACCGACCTCTGTCATCTCCGTCATGTCATGGTAGCATGGTGGGCGAGCGGCTTGCAGGGTAGTTGCCTCCGTTTCGACGGCGCTGAGCCAAGGGCGAAACTTAACTTGCCTAATGCATGGCGAGTAGAGAACAGCGTTGATACAGGAAGCAGCATACTGGCGTGTTTACAACATGACAACTCGAGCGGGCAGAGAAACGTTCCGTACGGTGACTTAGCGCGCCCTAATCTCTCGTCAGTAGGAGGGCGTTTTGCGCACGGCAGCAAAAGTACGAACGCACGAAACACCTTCGACAGGTCCCGTAATAGAAGTAAGTGCACGCTGTGTCGGACAGAAGGAGGGAAAGAGGAGTCCACCGGACGGCCGTCGCCTCGGAGGGCTCGTTTTAACTCGTCTCGACTAAACCAGTTAGAACCGGACTATAGCTTGGGCAAAAGTCATGCCACGCGGCTGCACAGGACAACGGCGAAACACTTCGCGCAGAATTGCAACAGCTATACTCGGATACAACACGACGGCAACGATGGTGATGATGATGATTGATGATTGCTAGTGGTATCCCCCTTTTGTAGCGGGGTGAGGAGGTGTCATCTTACCGACGTGTCATCTAGTCATCAGCGGCAACAAAAGCGCTGATGATGGTGGTGCCGGAAGTTGCCGCTGGTGGTGGCGCCGCTGCGCGCCTCACCACCTCAGCCGGACGTAACTCCGCGCGGCACAAGTAGTGCATTACTGGGAATATTTTGAACATGGCACGAGCCGTTTCCGTGATTTTTTTGGACTTAATATGCTGATAAAGTGCTGAAGCGAGGACAAACAAGTTCTGTGAGAAAAAGCAGACGATATCACGCATTCATAGCGATCTCCTTTTAAAACGCGCGTGCCCGTTGATATCCAGGTCCGTCGCTTCGGCGTAGTGATACCGTACATGAGCTATTGCCGTTATTAAATTTTTCCCGAGTATAGCGTCCTTACCCGGCTTCGCCTGTATTTTTCACTTAGCGCTATGTAACAGAACTGAAAAAAAAAAAAATTTGAACCCCTGTTCTCACCCTTGTGAAATTTAGAAAAAGAAAATTCTGTCGCATGGAACCTTTCAGTAACTGAACAATACATTTTCCAAATTTCGAGCCCCTAAACACAACGGTTTTGTTATGGGCGGTGACTCAGCAAAACGGTGCGGATAATCTCGTTAGAAGTTTAATTTGTAGAGCTACTAATAATTGTTTTTATTTAAAATTAAAATTTAGAATTGTTTTATAGATGGGAAGAGTTAGTTTTTAGTCACGCAATAAGAATGCTATCACTACGCGATACGGGACTTCTGAAGACACCCCTCCCGGATCCGAGAGAGGAGCCGCGCGGTGCTCCTGCACACCGTGCCCCTCGCGAAGTTGGAGATCGCCGACTTGGAGTCGCTGAGGACGGTCCGCGTGCCGGGCAGGGTTAGGGCTAAGGCGATCGCCGCCTCCTCGGCCTGCCGGGCGGTCGCGGCCCGCACGCTCCCGGCGTTGAGCAGGTCTCCCGAGGTGGCCTTCAGGACCACCGCCGCCAGGACCGCCGCCAGCAGCACGAGCATCCGGTGGTTCCCGGCCCACGCGGGCCGGGAGCTGCCCAACGGCCACCACAACCGCAACGAAGAAGCGGACGCCGCGGCCCGAGTCCTCGCCACGTGCCGGACCGCGCCCCCCCGCCTCGACCGAACCCCGGAAGACTCCGGGGAGGAAGCAGACGACGACCACGACGAAGACGCAGGGGAGCCCCTCGTCGCCTACGGCGAAGTGCTCCGGTGGTACAGACGCGAAAGAGGGACTTTTCCGCCTCCACACCCCGGCCTGTCCCGGGAGGAGGCGGTGCTCCTGCGGCAGTTACAGACCGAGACCGTGCTCACGCCGGCGCTGGCGCGCCACGTGTACCCGGAACTCTACGAGCGGACCGAGTGCTGTGTGTGTGCGCGAGTGCCCGCGGACCTGGCCCACATCATGTGGGGCTGCGACGAACAGTGCGCGCGCGACGGAGGCGACCGCCTCCCGCCGGACATTCGCGAGTTGATCGGCTCCCCGGAGCACGGCAACCAGCTCAGGGCCGTCCAGCGGCTCGAGGAAGCTCTGGCGCTGCAACGGCGAAAGGAAAGCCAGCGCCCCTCGCCTCCCGGCCCCCGCGGGGGTCGAGCGGACGGCGACGGCGCGGGCGATCCGAGTAACCCGCGCGGCCGGCCGGGCACGATGCCTCGGGCTCCGCCCGCTACCTAGCGCAGGTAGTTAGACGAGGTGCGGCGTAGCCCTGCGTGGCCTGACCCGCACCTTTCTCGCAGGACGAATCAATACAGGTCATTTCTCTCTCTCTCTCTTCTGAAGACACGTTTATATATTTGGCGTGGTAAAGTGCAAATTTTCCTAGAATTCTGAGCTAAAATTTTAGGCGTACATATGCGAGCACGGCGGAAGAAATCATTTCGAGATACTGGGGGGACTTATAAAAGTGTCTTCAAACTCTCGGGCATCGTTGAGGTTGAACTATTTGTTTTTTGAATCAAGAAACTCGGGCTTAGAAACCGAAACTATTTGGCAGTTAAGGAAAACACGCGTAATCCAGATCATTGTTTTTATTATTCCTAGATATATCTATAGACGCAAAATTTGCTATAATTCACCAACTGCTGGACATTTTTAAGTGCACGTGTAATCTTTAGACGCGACAAATTTAAACGTTTGGTCCGCTGTGTGAACCTCTATTCCTCACGAGCGTACTTTCTCATTTCTGCAGTCATTTTTAATCTAATTAGTGTTACTTCTAATTAATTATATCTATCGTTTATTTTCACCCACTTTAAGACAGCACAATTGCGTACATTATTTCGCCGTCACGAAGCTGCGTTGCGCGAACGGAGGAGGCTGCATATCCGAGCATACTCACAGTTCTTGTTCGGTTCCGCGGAAGCACCCTGCCTCCAAAAAATGGCCCAGAACATCAGAATCTGGAGCACAATAGACTGGCGGCATCGCCGGGCGCTGCCCAAAGCCGCGGCCCCAAACAGCGGCGTCGTCGTCATATTGGTGGTTCCTTGCTGGCGCACACCCCTATTCGACCCCTCTGCTCGCGTCCACGCGTCTGAGTGATGGTGTCTCATCTCAATTATACTTACCGACGCATTCCGCCGAGCGAGCAGAGAGAAGAGCGACAGATAAGCAGTCCGCAATGCCCGTCGACCTTGTGTACTACGCAGTCGCAATCTCTTCTCCGGCTACTGCCCCTGAGAACTCAAGCGGGTCAAATTTAGAATTTTTGAGTTTGTTTTGCGGGCTTGCCCCTGTCCCTACACGCTCTAATTCTACGCAACCGGAACCCCCTTCTTTTCAAGATTATTTTTTTCGGTTTATCTTTTTCGTTTTCTCAGCTTGGATATCACTTTTGCGAAGTCGCTAATAGGGCCTGAAGGCTCGCTCTAACGCAATCCTGTGGTTGAGCTTCACCACGTTCGGTTGATTCATGCAGCCAACAATGAAATTTAGGTCAGCGACGATGTGAAGAGTACCATATGGCACAAAACTTCGCTCTGGTGTGTGGCATCGCTCAGTGCAAGTACAACAACATTCAAGGCTGCGCGGTGCCGCATCGCTGGTCCCAATTTTGAGTTAAAATGTGCGCACGTTGACGTTGCTGTCACTGGCCGAATTTCCTTTGTTGGCAGCATGGATTGGTCAGTTGAGTGCACAATGGTGAAGCTGAGCCTTGGGATTGGATAAGAGTGTTCACACTTCCACAGGGGGATTTGTGTTAGGGAACATAGATTAAGAAGTCTCCCGAGCCCCTACCTAAAGCACAAGATGCACCCGGAGACATACCCTGATGTCACCTGTCGGGTACGTGTGTCGCAAAGCTCCAGCAAAATTCGAGCACATCGTCTGGGATTGCCTCGCATACCCCGACCAATCAAACACAAGAACGATGCCACCTGCCTTCGAGGAGGCGGTGCGGACTGAAGACCAAAATCTTCAACTCCAGGCTGTCCAGCGAGTCATCGTGACGCTGGCCAGGCAGGAGGACCCCGGCGACCCGGTGACGGGGAGCGGAGGACCCCTAGCCGGGTTGGCTACATCTGCGGTGACGACTCCGGCCAAGTCCTGAAGACCTAGCAATAGGACTTTATTCGCAGGTCCCAAAGAAGTTTTTTCAATGCAATCCAATCCCAATGGTTTTCTACCGCAGCTGATGAGAAATCCCAGGATTACTTGAATCGATAAAAAAAGACAAACGGCATATTAATCGACGGTGGAGTACACTATTCTGAAGTCGGTGCTAGATGAATGTTAAAAATAAATTAGGCGCGTATCTGCCTGCTCCCCCCCCCCCCCTGAAGAAGAAAGTGTAACACAGCTGCATCTTATACTCACCTACGAGGCAGAAACTTGGAGGCTCGCTAAGAGGGTTCAACTTAAATTGAGAACGACTCAGCGGGAAATGGAGCGGAAGATGATAGGTGTAACATTAAGGGACAATAAAAGAGCGGAGTGGGTCAGAGAACAAACGCGCGTTAAGGACATATTAGTAGAAATTAAGAAGAAGAAATGGACGTGGGCGGGTCCTGTAATGCGAAGGGAAAAAACCGTTGGTCATTAATTAAGGGGGATCCCTACAGAAGGCAAGCGTTGCAGGGGGCGGCAGAAAGTTAGATGGGCAGATGAGATCAAGAAGTTTGCGGGGATAAATTGGTCGCAGTTAGCGCAGGACCGGCCGGGGTAATAGGAGATTAATGGAAGAGGCCTTTTCCATGCAGTGGGCGTAGATAGGCTGCTGCTGCTGCTGCTGATGATGATGATCTGCCTGCTTGGCTGCAAAGGTTGAAAGACGACTGTCTTGTGCTGCCCCTGCCAGGTAACTCCCTCCCCTCTCTCCCTCTTCCGCCCCTCGGGCTCTTACCCTCCTCGTCGTTCCTCTTCCCATGGTTAATGCAACGGAGGTTAGCTCAATTCAAGTTTACCGCGTTCGCACTAATCGCGCAGCATCCGCGTTGGGGCAACCTGCGTCCTTTTGTTTACCTTTTTTAGGGGCTAAGCCCGTTAGGAACTCGGGCAGTCGGCGTCTTATGTCGTCGTCGTCTCATGCAGTCGTAGTATCATGTAGTCACGTACTAAAACACCATGACACGCGTTTTCCAACGCCTCGCGCTAGAATATTTCATCTCTGTGGGAAAAACGTGTACTAAAAGGACACACCGGCACACTCGTTTTCCAACGCTTCGCGCTAGAACGCTTCGTGCTTCAAAGACAAGGCGACATAGAGCAGAGCTGTATACCTCTACCCCCCAACAATTTCATCTCCGTAGGCAAAAACGCCAAGGCGCCCAGAATACATTTATACACCGCATGCTTCTCCCCTCCCCATGTTGCACGTTACTGGAGATGACCCGGGATTTTAGGGGCGAAGCTCCTTAGGGCGTGGGTCTGTCCATCCTCGACGTATGTATGTAGCCACCTCTAGTTTAGTTCTTGGATTGTTTACTAGATGGCGTGGCTACCTGTAGTTTAGTTCTTGGATTGTTTACTAGATGGCGGTACTTGTATATGATGAAAAGATGCGCTTGGATTGTTTACTAGATGGCGTGGCTACCTCTAGTTTAGTTCTTGGATTGTTTACTAGATGGCGGGGAGCGTTGTAATAAAATCCGTTCGCTGTTGGCGCGCGCTCGGAGTCGCCCGATGGATAAGGCTGCAGATGTGCGAGCCCGCGAGGCAGAAGCGCTCCGTGAAGCTGCGCGACGCCGCCGCCAAGATCCTGCCGTACGAGAGCGGGAGGCCGAAGCGTGTCGTCTGGCTGCGCGACGACGCCGCCAAGATCCCAGCGTTCGAGAACGAGAGGCCCAAGCGTCACGGCAACGGCGCGAGGACCCTGCCGTACGCGAAGCGGCACGGCTGCGGCGCGAATAGGATCTCCAAAACGTCAGAGAACGGGAAGCGGCGAGAAAGCGCGCGTATCGGCAGGCAGACCCCGATGCAGTGAGATCTCGTGAGGCGTCTGCAAAACGCATCAGGCGAGCTCAGCCCCAAGGTGCCGACGCGCGGTTTAAGCGAGACTTTCAAGACGTCACGTTCGGACACAGATGTAGTGGGCGAACTTTCACTGAAGAGTCACGGTTTTACTGATGATTTCCCCTCAGGAGCTTCGCCCACTCATCATCATTCACCCCGTGGATATGCTGTGAATTTTTTTGTTCAGCCTGAGCCAACTCCTTTTCGCTCGGGTCTCTCTGGCACAGTTTGTAACGCGTAGTTATTTTTCCTCTTTTTTTTTTTCATTTGCTATCGTAAAAGCCAATTCAGCGTGTACTCTTAGCTAAAAGGACGCTGGTACCCTCGGTTGTGCGCATAGATTTCGCCTCGAATATGCCTGAAGTTTTATTCGCGCTGAAGAGTTTACTCTTGGCTAAACTATAGATTAGGGATAGTTTAGTGGTTCACTCGGCTTAGTCGGTTACTCCCTTTTGCATCTCGTCTGTTGTGCGCCGATCGTTAAGGATGAAAATTTCGTGGAAGCACCGAAAGTACCAACAACAGCATAGGCTGGAACATGATGAAGGACTGACGGCATCGCTGGCCGCTTGCCATTCTCGGCGGAGCGCGCGCTTCGACAGCGGCGGCTGCAATAAGTTCGTCCCTTGCCCAAGCACTTCTCTTGGAGTCTTAGCTCTGCTTGCTTCTACGCGTCCGAGCAACGACATCCCCGCACACCATGGATGTAATGTCAGCATAAGCTATCTTGTTACAAAGAACGCCGAGTTATTTGGTGTAGCTGCACTTTTGAACAGCGCTAAAGGACGGGGACACGAGGAAGACCGACGATACAAGAGCTGCATTCCTCTTGTTTGTCTTCGTATCTTTAGCGTAGTTAAAAAGGCTACATATACAGTAGACGACCTATATTCCGGACCTGGGGGGAACAAAAAACAGTCTGAATAAAAGAGCAGTCCGAATAATTCGCGAGTCGCAAAAAAGAACTTTATTTCATCTAGATAGGAGGGAATGCGCCACGAAGGGCTCAGAACAAATGTGATGATGATGTTGCTGATAAGTCAGCGTCAACTTGTGGCTAAAAAAAATTGGTGCCTAGAAAAAAAAATCTGGCCACGTATGACCCGTTTCTGGCTTCCGATATTGCTTCCACCGCAGACTACATGTAAAATTATGGCCTCCAAGATCAAGGTTTGTTACCCCGGCGAGAGCCAAGCCAATCAACCCCCATCCAATCCGAAGCTAGCCAGACGGCTTAGGATTCAACACGGCGTCGTCCTCGAGTCGCACCATCGCTCAGTCGCGGAAAAGTTTGTCCGGAAAATCGAACTCCTAGCTTCATTTTGTCCGATATATCCATTGTTCGTATACAAGACTCCTACAGGACAACTAGCCGTTCCTCGGGAAAGTCCGGAATATCCAGCAAGCCCAAATTTTTGGGGTCCGAAAAAACGGTCGGCTACTGTAGTTGTGTCCCCACCGTGAGTCGTGTACAAGGTAAAAACGGCAGTAGCTCCTCGTGTAGTGTATCACTCCGCCGAAGCGACGGACCCGGATGTCAACGCGCAACGTTTTGAAAAGAGATTGATTTTAATGCATGACTTCGCCTGTTTTCCTCACATAGTTTGCTTGTCGTAGCTGCAGTGAGTCAGAAAACTCACGGAACCACTCGTGTCACGCTTTAACCCACTATTTGCCCCTTGCGGAGGAATAGTCAGCTGCGGTGATTAAGTACAGGGCAAGTTCCGTTGTCGTTTTCCAACCAGCAGAGATTATCAAATGCGGCGGGAAAGCAACGCTGCGGTCTACAACGCCCCACCGTCTTGAAAGTCTTCGATGGGAATCAGCTTGAAGTCCCGTCCCTCTTCCTTTGTGTTCGTTTATATCCAAGCTGATTCACATCGAATATGTACCAACTAGCACAGACCGGAGCTATCCTTGAAAGTCGTCGCACTCTCATGCACGTGCGAAACACTACTCTCCAGGCTGCTCCAGTGCCCTCACACGGTCCGATGTCAGCATTTTCAACTTCCTTTGTTTTCTAATCAGCCTTTACGAGGCACCCAATCGCGTACTTTTGGAGAACGTTTTGCGACCTCCCGTCTCCTGCATCCCTCACTCTATAGCCCTCTACCTGTCTGTCTGTGAATTTTTTTGCGGGAAATACAAACCACGATGCTTTAAACCAAGGTTCTGCCCAAGGATACGTTCATATATCAAAGGTTCTTCACCGCGAAACGGACTTGGCCGCAGCCGTCTGCAGTCAATTCTCATCCATGATTTTATTTAGTGCAAAAGCTCTACTTGTACGTCGAAGAGACAGCTTACTGGCGAATAAATGGCCACAGTATGGCCGATAGCTCAAAGCATTAGGAAAAGATAAATGAATGCTCGGAACGACGTCCTACTTTTTAGGGAAGCTCCGGTAGCAAACTAATGGAGCTAAAAAATTTGCTGACATTGGTCGTGGGGGGAATCGAACCCGGGTCCTCCGGAACGCGAGACAGAACGCATCCGCAACACTTCCTTTCCATGTGCCCTACATGAGCATGTCCTCGCTACGAACTTGAACGCATACCAACCCGCGACGCCAGGCCACGTCGAGGCGGAGCCGTAACCCGGCTCCTGCCTTCTGCAGAAATTGTTTCAATAAAGTCCTTTCCAGTCCAGTCCCACTTTCTTGGGGCCTGCCATTGTCCTCGTGATCTCTCTGCGGGATCTTCTTGGGCCGCGGTTCACACAGGAATGGCATGTCGCGAACACTGGGCTCGGACAGTTAGGTGTAAACTCTCGGACAGATGAATGCTTCACCATTTTGTGTGTGTGCGCGCTTTTCGTATGTGTCTCTGTGTTTGAACAGCCATGTACACGTGAGAGATCTTTTCATACATTCTCATATCACCCCAATCTGGTATAACAATAAATCGGGCGGTTAGCCTGGCTGACCTCGCCTGCCAATTACAGGGCTTTCTCTCTCACGCATGCAGCTAGACGGCTCTAGCCGACTTGAGAAGAACCTGATGAATACGTTGCGGCTTCCAAACGTTAATCTCTCCCGTGGTATAGAGCTACGTTTCCGGCTATCAGTCACGCAGGAGGCGTTGTTTTTTCCTTTTCAATCCTTTCCTTTCAATCCTTTCCTTTTTCCTTTCCTCTTCTAGCTTGCCCGCTGCTTCCGTGCTCGCAGCCGTGGAACGCAGACACCCTGTGCAGTGCTCATCCATCGCGCTTTCGTGGTCCGTCGTAGTCGAATCCGTGGTGTCGGTTCCGGTTCCTTGGGGAACTTTCGTGTTGAGGGAATCAGTGGCGGCGATAAGCGACTAGCACCGCTCCATCCGCGGTGCGGGGCGGTCGCGTACAACGGTCAATGGATCCGGAAGCGCGACGTTCTCCATGTGCGACGCGTACAGTTTGTCGGTAGCCGCTACGCGACGCAGGCGGGTCTTCTGGTCGAGCAGGCGACCTGCGAGGGCAGCGTAGGCTTCAAGCTTAGCTTTCATCTTGGTGACGTCGACTAATGACCGGGCCAGTTGCCCATATTCCCCCTCGGGCGATTACGACGACGAGGGCTGGCGGATGATCAGTAACTTCGTTACCTAAAACCCACTATGTTTCACTACTACTTTCAGGTAGGTAACCTGCTTACCTGAGAACCACTGCCACGAGGCCTGAGATGCCATAGTCAGAAAGGTTGGGCAGAAGCTCTGACGGGACTTAATCCATCTTTTGCGTATTCTTCCGGAAACTTTTCAGCGCAGTAACCTTTATATCGGCATTGAGGGACCCTCTTGTGGTGGTGATCCCACCATTGGGTAGAAGAAGAAGAAAACCACGTGCACTATGCTGCCTGGGTAGGAGGCTTAGGCCTCGAACGACCATCTGGATCTAAACCTTGAAAATTTGTCTTGTCTTGGTCTTGTGTTGACACTCCATTGGCCAAGACTGGTGGGGACTTCGGCAGTTGGATTTCCGAAAAACGGCGGCCGGGGCCACTTTCCAGAGAGAGTGGAGACGGCAAGCGGAACAGGCTGCGGTAAAGGCACCGACCTTTCCAAAGGTACGGTTTCAACTCAGTCGATCTGCGCAGTCATCTAACAATAGTTGCTTCGCAAGGAGAGTGACGGCTGCATGCTTATCTATTCGTATCGCTTTGTCGGTTCGGGGACGGAGGGTTAGAGAGGTGTTGTACACCTTATCAAATTTTTTCTCGCTTCTTGTCTTAGCGTGCCTCTTCGATAGGAGGCCATGGGGTCATAACGTGCTCTTCATGAGCTGTCACTTTCAGCGGCTTTTCGCGCAGAAAAAGGCAATCCGCATTTCTTAATTGTGCGTCACTGAGGAACACCGGCAGGTCACAACTCGTTTCCTGTAAAACTGTCAATCGTTGCTTTCGCTTGCGATAATTGGGTTAGGAGTGTTAAGCATGAGACTTTTTTTCGGGATCAGGTTGAGCCAATAACCGGCGCTTATTTTTTTTTTACCCGCGTTCTCGATAGTAATACGTGCCACGGCGTGACATACTCAAGGGTAACAAACAAACCACTCAAAGAAAGCACTTGGTAGGCAGGAAAATGTAACTCTCTTCAATGTCTTTCGTTGTTTCGTTGCATATCTACGCATGTGTTCGGTTTAAAGGGTCATTTTGAAATTGTATAGCTTTCAGCCTGTTATTTATTGGAGTGCTGACAGGAAATTTTTGTGTTCCGTTTTTTTTCGCTGCTATGGGTGCCTACGAGCCCAGTAGTCATAGAACGGCACATTGCATGGTTAACCGCAACGTAATTATTTACTTACAGCCTCGTTTATTCGTGCCAGTTTCGGTTTGCGCGAACACGAAACGAACACCGAGGCGGCTGCCATGACAGGACGGCACTCTTGACGTCACTGTTTTCCTCGCACCATGACCGGCCTGGATGCGTGCGCCCAGACAGTGTGACGTCAGTCCCGAAACTGTGGCGTGAAACGCAAGGCGGCGCAGTGCGCGCCAACAGCAGCCAGTACCTCGGCTACGTCACGGCAGTCCTGACGTCAGGAGTGTGGGGCGGGGCCCATGGGCGGGGCGCATGGCAAGGCAGTACACTCTAGCAAGGCACTCCACGCGTCATGCTGATGACGATGTTGAAAGGGTATCCGTCCTGAGCTTTCTCGAGAGTGAAAAATTAAAATTTCATAGAGGAAGCTTTTTAAATAGTTATCTCAGCATTGATATTTCCCATCAGCACTCCATTAAAATACAGCCTAATTCGGCCGCAAGTGGATTATACCAATGCTCTTAAACATAATTAAACAAACGCCGTATTCCAACCAGCCCCTTCATGTCGTCCTCCATATACTCGAAGTAAAACCTGTGTCTTAACAGCACTAAAATGGCAAGGTGCTTTCTCATCACCTCACCCCGTTCACTTTTCAAATAGGCCTTCACTGATGCAGCAAATCCCATCTCTTCCTTTTGCATTTCTGTATCTCTGCCACTGCAGTCGCCTACAGCTGGAGGCCCGAACGCGGCACAATGGACGAAGACATAAACAACGAGGACGTACCAGACTACCAAGGTCCATGGCCAGGAGCGTCGATATTATCGCCGCAGAAGTGCACGGCCTCTGACGGAACGCGCTGCCACATCCTCGACCAGCTTCCAGCCTACAACAAGCTTCTCAGAGTTATTCAATCCGAACTAGTCGAAGGGACACCTGACAAGCTGGCGCTGGTTTCGGTGCCCAGTTCCACCGAAAATTCCGCTACCGAAGCCGAACGGCGAGAAGCATGCGCGCATATCTTCTGGCTATTGAAGAGCCACCGCTGCCTCGATTCCGTCGTGCTAGCAATTGAAGGGGAATTTCAAGACCACCAAAAACTTATTCTGCGAGGCTTACGAGTGGCGCCAGCGCTCAGGGAGCTAGAAATTACCGTCGCATTTAGCTCGCTTTTCGAAATGCCGACATTCTCGCGCCTTTCTTTTTTAACGCTGTTAGGAACACTGGAGTGTGCTCTTGTCGATTGTCCAGAAACGGCTCCTATGTTTGGGCGACTGATAGAAACATCAGTTTCGCTCACAACTCTTACGTTGGATCTCACCAGCTACACTGTTCCGTACGGCCGTGAGCTCTGGGACGCTGTGGCAACCTGCAAGCTGTTAAACTCACTCCATGCGCATTTTCAATACCATTTCGAGACAACAAAAGACGACTACTTGCCGTTATTCGAATACCTTGAGCAAGCGTCCGCATTAAGGAGCGTCGACGTCGCGCTTGATTTCGGAAAACCTTCACGATGGCTGAAATATCTCTTGAGGGCACTGTGTGGAAGTAAGGGACTCGTGAACGTTACCCTTGAGTGGTTTGTTGTGGGTTTTGAGGAAACAGTTATGATAGAAGAATTTCTAACTCGGAATTCAGCAGTCCGAACCTTCGAATTAAGACGGTGCTTCGGGCCTGACGACGACGCTAATGCTCTTCCACGCTACGACGCAGACGACTTCGGCACTCTGACGCCACTCATTACCCCTTGGCTATCGATTCTTAGGAAAAACCGCGTCCTGCAGAAACTACATTTAAATTTCAGCAGCTTTTCGCCCGCCGAATGCGTAGCATTTTTAGAAGAACTGGCGAGAAATCGTAATCTCAGAAGCGTGTCAATAGAGGACTTTCAAGAGTACTGCTGCTCTTTGAGCCGTCCAGGACACCGCGATTCCGATAGCGGCAGATTTGGTACTAAACGTGATAGGCTGCCAGAGATAATACTCGCGGAGTGCGACCAAATTCGACACGTCATCCTGGACATGTTAACTCCCGAGGACCTGACGTGGTTTGAAAGGGCAGTGCTCCCACTTGACTTACCTCACCGTGTCTCCCATTTCCAATTGGGCTTAAGAGAAGTCGACCCGAGACAGGAAACTGTGTACGCGATCGCCGAGTTCATTGAAACAAGCAATACACTCTCACGGCTTGTGCTCGATTTTAGACAATGGGATATTGATCCCGAAACTTCGTCAATGTCCGAGTTTCGGAGGACCATCCTCAAAGCAGTCCACCGGAATACCAGCATCCAGTATCTCGCACTCTGGTACGACGATTGCCCGAGTCCTGATGCGGAGGAACTGGCGTTCACAGTCGGAGAGAGCAAGACGATGTGTTATTTGGACCTCGATCTGGGCCCCAGTGCCGGGCGCGCGTTTCTTTCGCGTCTCTTGTCAATCATTTGGCACAACTATACAGTAATCAGTGTTTACATGGAAGGTATTCCGGATGCGGCGAAATTATTGTACGACAATCTTCTCAGCGTCCTTACACGCAACTGGCGCCTCGTTGGCAGAGCAGCCAAGTTCGCGGCAGGAAGCCCAAGCCCATCCTGCGCCGAATGCATCGAATTTGTGTCGTCCAACCCGGCCTTGGTCAAGGAATTGTGCGAACTTGCATCGGTGGACGAGATAGAAGCTTCCAGGATGATCAGCGAAAGTCTCAGAGGACTTCAGGCCATGGACGCCTTCATGCAGATCTCAGGAATTGTAGAACGACGGGTCGTGTGCCGCATGAACATGAGCGGCGGCCTTCAACTGGACGACGTAGACGAGTACTCTTGGCGCAGCGTGAGGAAGTACCTACGACTGGCCGACATTCAGAAGTAAACCATTATGCTGAAGTGTTTTTGAGTGGGTGGCAGTAACACCATTTTGCCAAAAACTGCGACACACGCATCCCCGAACTGTCAGTGTTTCACTATCGCACATATATGATAAGTGCACGGAGTGGATCACGCACGAACGCTTCCAGGACGAAAACGCCATGGTTATCCATGCTTAGTCTTCATTGTCCACCGGAATCGACCACAGTGCTTCTTGGCCGCCCGCTGTATTTTCATTTTTAAAATCCAAGTCAAGGAAATTCTTTGAATAAACCCGTGATATACGGATGGGTGGTCCAACATTATCAAGCTGGTAATGAACACGCGCACGGTGTGTTGTCTTCCCTCCCATTCTTCGTGTTGCCTTCTTCGTTTTGAATACATACATACATACATACATACATACATACATACATACATACATACATACATACATACATACATACATACATACATACATACATACATACATACATACATACATACATACATACATGCATGCATACATGCATGCATGCATGCATGCATGCATGCATACGCATACATACATACATACCGTATTCACTTGCAATGACCGCACCCGTGAAATTTGTAGTCAAAATTTGATTTTTTTATTTCTCGCGCAATGAACGCAACTCGAACTTGCCGCAGAAATATGTCGTATGGGTGTCAGGTCTAGCTGATGATGGTCTTGCTTACCTCTGTTTCCATCCATTTCAAAGCGGACATGGCTACGTTACAGCCGCAGACTTTCCTATATTCACGATATTGGAAAGCATGAGTTCCATATTGAGGAAGAAACTCGCACTAAAGGCACGTAAGGTACCCACAAGACAAAAAAAAAAAACCGCGCTCAGCTATCTGCGTCGGCAGCCATGTCTCTCGATATCCCGCACTGTGACCGCGGCAGGAAGTTGCATATGCACTGCTTGACACATATTTGTCCTTATCGAGCAGACCTGGGACGACCTCCTACCCACACACACAAACACACACGCAAAAAAAGTCAAATAAGGCCGCCAAGACTTCGAACCCATGTTAGTTGTCTTTATAGAGGACATGCAGACAAAATACATATTAGTTTTTTGCGAAAGATTTGGTGTTTTATAGTGCCCCAGCGTTTGTCCGGCACCAAATGATGCTTTATTCACTGAGAGAGAGAGAGATCAAACTTTATTTAAAGCGGCCCATGTCCGGGTTGCCGAAAATGTGGTTCTGGTGGGCCTGGAAGACGTTAAGGTGGGGATTCCGCAAGTGTCAGGGCCCCGCACGTGGACAATGTGCCGGGCGAGGCGAGGCCAAAAGATGGGGCGAAGATCAGGCGGAGGAGCGGCCCAGTTTTCCCATGAGTATGGAATGTGGGATGGTGAAAGGTGTGGATGAAGAAAGTGAGGTGATCGCCTGGCGCGAGGACAAGTCCAGTAGGTGTGTTTAACGTCGGGATAGGCACCACACACCTGACAGTGGGGCGTGCCATCTCGGGTCATGATATAGTGAAGAACGAGGTCACAAGGGAGGGAGAGAGTCTGAGCCTGGCGGATGTAAGTGCCTTCGCGGCGTGTGAGGTCAGAAGTGGGAGGAGGAAGATTACGGCTGGATCTGCGAAGGTCCTTCAGCTGTTGCCTCCGGGCCTTGCGATGGGCGGCGCGTTCTTCCTTGGGGCTGTAGTCCTGGGGCCAGGGTTGAGGGTTGCTCGGGTTTCGATTTGCACGAGCAAGGGCATGAGCCCTTTCATTCCCTACAATTCCCTGGTGTCCGGGGACCCATTCTAGAAATACGTGCAGGTGACTGTGGGCTGCCATGTAGCATGTCAGCTCGTGATGAATGTGCGCAGGTAAGGAGTTAGTTGCGAATTCTCTGAGGGCAGATGGACTATCCGTGCGGATGGTAATTTGGTCAGTTGAATGGGTTTGCAGCATGATCGAATCGGCAATGGCTTGAATTTCAGCAGCTGTAGAAGAAGGTACATTACAGTGTTGACGGATGGTTTCTTCACGTGGACCTACCGTGACAGTTGTGGCCATGTTGTCGGTAAACGTGGCGTCTGTGTAATATGTGTCATGTGATGGGCTGGAAAGATGGAGGGCTCTACTTCGGCGCCTGCCGGAGTCTGAAGACGGGTCCATGTGGCGTGGGATGGGCTTGACCATTATCCTAGGAATTGTGTCCCATGGTGGAGGTTCTTTTGGTACAGGAGATAAGTGAGATGTCGCAAACCCTATGTCAGCCAGGATGGTGCGACCTTGGGTTGACGTCGTGAGCCTGTGCTGTTGGGCAGCGATGTGCGCGGCTACTTTCTCCTCAAGAGTATTGTGGAGGGCCGTGTCGACAAGATAGTTGGGGGCATACATGGGCACACCGAGCTCAGTTCGTAAGCATTTCCGGATGGCGATCTCCAATTTATTGTTTTGAGTTTTCGTGAGTTTAAAATAGGGAAGGGCGTACAAAACTTTGGAAAATATAGTTGCTTCTACTATCTTGCGAAGCTCGTGTTCCTTGAGGCCTGTTGTGTGGCGGGTGACTCGACGAAACATGTTATTGATTAAATTGAACTTATTGGAAATACTTTTGGTCCATACTGTGCTCTTCCCATCTTGTCGTCATATAAAGCCTAGGATGCGGATGTGGGGTCGTCGGAGAATTGGGTGGTCATTGACAGTGAGGCTGATAAGGGAACGATAATGTCTGTTTGTTTGTTACTCTGATTAAGAACAACGACGTATTCTGATTTTTCTGGGGAGCATTCCAAGCCCACGGATTTTGCATGAGCTTGAATAATATCCAAGCCATCCTAGAGGGCACGCTCCTGGGCACCCGGACTGCCTCGAAAACTCCAAATTGTAATATCGTCGGCATAAATGGCATGGCGGAGATCCGGCACCGAAAATAATTTAGAGGGCAGGTTTTTCATAGTTAAATTAAACAGAATGGGCGATACGATGGAGCCTTGAGGCGTACCACGGCGTACGGAGAAGGGGGCTGATGGTTGTGGGGTCTAATAATGCGGGCAGTGTGATTGGATAGAAAATCTTTGATATAATTGAAAAGGCGTGTGCCAGGCCGAGTTTCTTGAAGGCTTTGGAGGATCGCGTCATCGGCAACGTTATCGAAGGCCTTTTATAAATCCACGCCGACGATAGTGTGGAGTTGGGCGCTGCTTGGAATTTCAAACACGTCTTCCTTAATCCGGAGCGCTATGTCTTGGGTGCTGACATTCTTTCGGAACCCAACCAGGGTAGGTGGGAAGTGGTTTCCGGCCTCTAGATGCCATTCGAAGCAAGTGAGGGCCATTTTCTCCATTAATTTGCCGATACAGGGGGTCTTCGATATAGGGCGGAGGTTCGTCGTTGAAGTTATTGGTTTGCCGGGTTTGGGGATAAGGGTAACGTGGGCCTCTTTCCATTCTGGCGGCAGACTTCCAGAAAGCCACACCCGATTGATATGCGTCAGAAGCTCTTCTAATTTAGAGTCAGGAACGTTACGGAGCATTTTATACGTTACGCCATCCGGTCCAGGGGCTGTGCATCGGTTTAGTTTAAATAGAGAGTTCTCGAGTTCTGCCATAGAAAATTCAGAGTTAATTCCGGTATCCATATCTTCTGGTTGATCAGATATATACTCGACAGTGGGTATTCGATGGGTGCATGGTGGGTAGAAAGTGTTTCGAATTTCTTCTATGAGGGCGGGTTGATCGAGGTGCTGTGCCAATAGCAGTTTTTTAAGGGTGTGTCGAGGTTTTCTCCCTCCAAGAAGGGACCTGAAAACGTTCCAGGCACGGGAGATGTGAAGATGGCCATTCATGGCATTGCAAAAGTCAAGCCAGTGCTGTGTGGCCAGTTTGTCGGCGTATTCCCGGCATTCCTGCTCTAGGGCTACGATTCTTGAGTGGAGAGTCACATTGCGTTTGTTAAGGCGCCGGCGTTTGAATAACGTGCGACGCTTGTCCCATAATGACAGGAGGTGGCTGTCAACATGTGGATGGTCTTCGGTGCGGGCGATCGCTTTACTGTGTCGGCAATTCGTTGATTGTATGACAGTAGTCCACATGCCTATCGGCAGATTACGCGTGTCAGTGGCGTCCAAAGCTGCTCTAGCGTCTGACCAGTTGACGAGTTTTGCACGACGGAAGTTGGTGCTAGCTTGACGGATACGGGAAGTAAAATGAACATGCATTTCGAGAATGTAATGGTCGCTTCCTAGGGTTTCTTCAGTATTCTCCCATGCCGCTCTGAGAAGTCCTCGGATCCATGCGAGATCTGGGGTGGTGTCCGACTCCCGACCTGTCCCCAGTCGTGTAGGGGCAGATGGTTCGGCGAGGAATGTGAATTGATGACAGTCAACAAAATTTGCCAATTTACGGCCGAGTGGTACCACACGATCGTACCCCCATGTAGTATGAGGACAGTTGAAGTCACCAAGGAGGAGGACAGTATCACGAGAACTCGCAGTAGGAATGAGGGTGTGTAGCGGAGGCAAAGGTGCCGAAGGTTGGTTGGGGCTCCAGTACACATTGATGACCGCGAGTCGATGGTCGCCTACCAGAGTAGTGGTGCTGACATGTTCGTGCGAGGGTGTATTAACATGCGTGGTGTCATTTTGGGTGGTAGGGAGGTCTTTACGCACGTAGGTTAGTGTCATGGTAGGTGTGGCGCTGGTGTCTACGATGCCTCGGCGACGATGGGTAATACTAGGTTGTGAAAACACTTCATTGCCGTGAAGTGGGAATGACGCTCCAGCTTCTTGAACAACTAAGATATATGGGTGTTTTCCAGCGAATTCCATGTGCTGTAGGAGAAGGTTTTTCTTTCTTCGGAGCCCACGACAATTCCATTGCCGGATTATGAGGGATTTACGGAGATGAGGAGGGTTTGGAGCCAATGCCGTATTATTTATTTTGCATCGAATCGCAATCTTCGGCCGCGGTGGTTGTGCGTTTATGCGGAAGGCGGTCGTCTTCAAGCGAAGCAAGACAGGCGGTAAGCTCCTGAAGAGCAGCGAGTATCGGAGATAGAGCTTGAGATACGATGGAAGGAACTACTTGTTCAAACAAGGAGGGGAGGATTCGATCCAAGGTGGCACGAACAATGTTTGAATATCGATGTGCGTAAAAATGGGCTGCACAACTTGGGACGACGAGGTAGGGGCAGACAAGGGGTTGACTTGTGGGGTAGGGGAAGGTAATGAAGCGGTTGTTGGGTGCATAGTTTGGGGGGGTGAAGTGTTGGCGGCAGGAGGATTGGCGGAGGGTGTAGATGTGGGTGAGGAGGGATTAGCTGGGCCGCTCACCTGTCGTGTTAGAGGAGGAGCCGGGCTGTTGACACACGGTACGTTGGAGATAACCTCGTGCTTTCTGGAATCCAGGCGTAGAGGAAATCCAAGGGTTTGGGCAGCAAGGAGTGGTTGACTTTCAGGCCCACCCGTTGCCCACGCCTTTGGGAGCGGCTCCGGTTCCGGTTCTTGAAGCCATGGGGGGACTTTTCCTGCCGTTTGCTCCGGCTCCGGTTCCGGTTCTTCAAGTCGTGGGGTGACTTCTCCCGTCCTTTGCTCCGGCTGCGTGAGTAAGATAGTAGTTCAAACCGATTAAACGTGGGCAAGGCAGGCCAATCGTTGGCTGAAGAAATCAATGGAGCTTGCTCTTGGGTTTTCATGTACCGCCGTCGCAGGGTCCTCGTGCGTTCCCGCAGTACCTTCGTGGCCTCGTCGCGTGCAGGGCAATTGGAGTCCGTCGCTGGATGTTCGCCACTACAGTTGACGCACCGAGGCTCGCAGTCGTGACGAGTGTCGGAAGGTGACTGGTCTGGAGGAAACTTGGTCCCGCAGGTCGCGCAGCGCAGGAACACATTTCGGTTAGGGCAGACGAGGTTCCGGTGCTCCAAGCTGAAGCAGTGAAGGCATTGCTGACTGTTGGGGCGGGGCGGGCAGAGTCTTAACACTGTTGAACAGAGGACAGCGTGGCAAGGTAGGGAAGGTCATTCGATCGTGATGAGAAGGGAGGCCGTCTGACCAAGCCGGCGGAAGCGTAAAATTTTTCGAGACGGCACCAGAAGGTCGGACTGCAGGAAGTCTTCTGAGAGGTCAAGAGACACGCCATGTATAACACCCTGAGCGTTGTTGGGGTTGGCCTCGTACGTTATGGTGGGGTGCGAGTTGCCTAGGGTACCAATCTGCTGAAGTGCAAGAAGTTTTGCGGCTGCCGAATCTTGATTTGCATCCACCGCTAGCAGATTTTGACGGCGTCTTAGCTTGATGAAGATGTCGCGGCATTCTTGCTTCGTCAAGTGGGCTGCTTGTTGGACGGCCTGTCCGATAGTGCTGGGGTCCGCCTCAGCCAAGTTGGTGTTGTCAGTGAGCTTCAGGATCACAGTTCGGGGCAAGAGTAGGCGGGCTGCAGTAATGCCGGGGGTCCAGGGAACGTATGCGGCGGTAGGATTCATGGTCCGGCCAAGCGAGGCCGCGGCCGTCGCGACGCGGAGCCCAGGCCTCTATTAGACACAGTTAGGGTTAGCCAACTGGAGCCAGTACTGTCCCAACACGGGAAGATACCTGATGCAGATGCTGAATTTGGGTATCCAGGAATGCAGAAGGTGTTCACAGACCTCCGAGAGAGAAATGAGCAGGTTCCGAGGCCAGGAACAGGGATAATTTGCGTTCGGTGGACAGGATAACCACGGCGGCCGCTACAGGCTAGATCACTGAGATATAAATGGATTTGAGTTAAAACTTTGATCCTCCCGCCAAATCGTGTGTTTCGCGACGTCTGCGATGACGTAACAAATACAGGTCTTGAAGCGAACCTTAGTGTGCTGGTTACTCTGCAGCGTACTGCGGAACGACTTTTTCACCGTTAGCCCTCCTAGATGGCGCTACCATACTGCGCAGGGCCGCTGTCTGCCTTTCCTTTGTTTCTGGCCGTATTTGCATCTGGCTTATATTTGTTACGGTAGGTAGTAATCGTTTCGGGAAACATGGGGAATGCTCGACAAGCAGGCTTCCACCAATCGACCCGTGTCGTGTGAGACAACCCCAAAGCGCACACTGCTGTGCAGCTATTACAAGCATAGAGCGCGCAGTACCATTAGCAGTACGCACCGGTAATTATATGTTTACGTGTACTTTCGTAACTTGCATTGTTTACCCACGTACCATTCTTACTGTAATAAAATGAGTATGCATTACATCTAAAAGAAAGTAGCTCGTTCTGCACGCTTATAAGCCCTGCCTAAATTGCGCTTGCTTTTGCCGGCCTCAGCCAATCACACGGCTGTGCTAATGACGTCATGTTTTAGTGTGGGGTATGATCCAGGGAGTCGCATGGCCATTCCCTTTTCCCCTATTTATATAGCTTAATTGAGCGAAGTTTACGTCAAAAGCAATGTCAGTATGATTCTAACGAGGCAATCTTTGGAATGAACCAAACTTGTGTTTCGTCCGCATGCCAAAGGAGGTTGGTACTTGCGGTTTTTCGTATAGCGATGGCGACGCAGAGAGGTGAAAGAAAGGGAATGTTGATTTAACAATTAAAGAAGTGAGACGCGGTGTACATAAAGTGAAAAGTGGTTTCCCTACGTGCACGAAAAAAGAAAAACAGTAACAGAAATGTCTTTTAAAGGAGCCATGAAGAGAAAACACAAGTTTGGTTCATTCGAAAGATTGCCTCGTTAGAACCATAACGACACCACTTAGAACGCAAACTTCGCTCAAATAAGCTACATAATTAGGAAAAAAGGAAATGACCATGCGACCCACCAGCTCATTTTCCGCAACAGAACCTGTGATGTCACTTGGGAATGCTCTGCGATTGGCGGAGGCCGGCAAAAGCAAACGCATGTTAGGCAGGGCTTACAGCTTGCATAGCGAGCTAAATGCCCGTGAAACATACTGCACATTCTTTTTATGACAAAGAACGGTGGAGTAAACGGTTGATGGTCCGAACGAACTCGCAAGCGTGTGCGCCAATGCGTACGAAACTAGCGCGCCGGCCGAGCTCGACATCTCGCCGTCGCGCAGACGAATTTTCGGGTTCGAGGCTCTTCGGGGCCAACGAACCGTTCCAGCACGCACAGCCGCGACCTTGCTTCGTATCGTAATCCCTTCACAGGAGGTTGGCCGTCATATCGCCAACCAGCAAAGGTAAAAATAGAAACGAGGGGAGTAAGGAACAGCAAGAAGCGACGAGATAGTGCCAGTCGTCGCGTAAGTTTCGAATGGTGTTGGCTTGCTGCTGTCGTTACGAGCTCGTTTCCAGTTTACAACCACTGAAAACTCCAGTTTGTTCAGTTACGGCAGGGACCCTTACGTTAGCTCACTCCTGGGACATGCTGGCGCTCGTCGCCGACTTCGTCAAATCGCTCTGACCTTGGGGAAAAAAATGCTGTAAACACCGCGCATTGACGCTCGTATCTTTCTGGTCGAAGCAGAGAGCTCGCGCGAACGGCTTTCCATACACGACACCGGCCAACTGGCATAAGTGATACTGCTACTGAAATTGAACTATTATTAACCGTAATCAAAATACGGCACATACGTACCAGTCTATATTCGTCCGTCGCGACGGGGCTGACGAGGCAGCGGTGCCGACGGCTGGGCGTTCGTCTGTTGTGGCTATCGCGGAATGGTCGCTTTCCCGTCCACCGCGTATCCCACAACTCCTGCCGCTCGTGCACTTAGAAGCATTGAGCGTTCAAGTGGTGTGAGGTTGTTAAGTGCAAGCCCTAGCTCCTCGGCGAGAGTTTTGTTCTCCGGATCAGGCGATTCCATGACTAGGGCTGGGGGTGCACTAGGTTTTACTAGTATTTTTAAAATGGCCGCCGTCTCGATCGACTCCCGCGTGTGGGTGCTATATGGAGTCGACATACTAAGTATCTGTTTCGTGGACCGGCTCTATGACGCCATTGTACACGTCACGGAATGTTCAATTTTAGCGGGAGATTTAAAATTTTGGCTTAAATTGCCTTATTTCTCAGTGAATAAAGCATCATTTGCTTCCGGGAAAGCGCTTGGGGTACTATGAAACACCTAATCTTTCGAATAAAACAAACTTTTGTTTTCTCTTCATGGCTCCTTTAACCTCATAAGAGTGGTTTCTTGGGCGATTTGTCAATCATGGCGAAAATAAGCGTATGAGGGACGTTGGATACAGACGGGTCATAGCGCTATTAACTCATTTATTATTGCCTTAGCAATAGATGGCCCACGTCGGCAAAAATTTGCGCCGTCGATACGCGGACGGTGACCGATAGAAAAATCCGTGGGGACACTTTGGTCTGTCTATAGGCTTGTACTGGCATTGTATGCGTTCTGCGCTTCGGCGTTGCAGGCGAACTTGCGCAATTGACCGCGCTTAGCCGGCGCAGAAACTGCTGGTACATCCGACGTCGACGGTATTGTCATGTATTCCTCAAACTCTCTCGGACTTGGGGTGTCAAGGTTCAAAATTCCTTCTGGTAGTTCAAGGAATTTTTTTTCCAATGATCAACGTCATAAGTGCGAAGAATATTTATGGACAGTTACAGAATTTACCCGTTCCTTTACATCGGCTTCCCTCTTTTGTACCCAAGTGGAAAGAACTGGACGCATGCATTTAGTAGAGCCTCATGAGTTAATTCAAGCCGACTAAAGACGCGTTCGAAAGTTTCCAGAGTGCTTTTCTCTAAAGCGAAAGCTTAAACGGCCCATGGAGCTAAAAAACAGCGTCGGCGGCAGGAAAAATACCCACCGGCTGCGAACGCCAGTATGTTCCAGCCTTCCGTCCCCACTGGTAGCGATATATAGTTCGTTAATTATGCCATCGTTGCAAAGGAGACACTTGAACTGCTGCGAAAAGGAGCGTAACGTTAGGCTTAACGTTGCGCGCAACACCGCCACCGTTGCCAGAGGGCCAGCCAGTCTGCTGGCGGGGCAGCGAAAAAAGGAAATGCAGGGGAGAACGACCTCCCTTTGGGTTAAAAAAAATTAGCAGTGGCTTAGCTCGGCTATGCCAGGATATACGTAGCATGAGCTAAGGTTCAGCAATCCAATCCAATCCAATCCAGTCCAGTCCAGTCCAGTCTAGTCACTGCTCCTCGATCATGCGCAGCACGGCTCTCCAGGAGCCACGCGAAACGGCTATCAAGCGGCTCCGGCGCAGCGTCAGACTTGGCTACTGCGCAACGAAGGCGCACAGCTGGGCACGCGTCGGCGCCAGTGCGTCTGACGAGACAATGACGTCACTCCTCTGGAATGCGCAGACCATATTCTCTACACACTCGTACTCCAATTGGATTGGATTTCAAATCCAATCCAATTTAATCCAATCAAATCCAAGCCAAGCCAATCCAATGCTAATGCTCCTCGCGCTTGCGCAGCACGGCCCTTCAAGGCCCACGCGAAACTGCTCAACCTCGGCCAGTGTAGCTTACGCTTCAAAAACGCGTTGCCTAGACAATATTCAGCACATCTCAGCCGCATATGGCCCGAATCATACATCCATGTTTTCACACGCTCACACGCATACGACCATATTTATGTGTCGTCCTCCGCAATGTTTTTCTGGCGTTAAAAGCGGCAGACACACGTACGTCCTAGCGATCCGGTTTCCGAATCGGCGCGCAGGTTAGACGCGCGTAGCAGCAGCCGATCCGGGGGTCTTGCAGCCAGACCGAACGTTCTCGGAGCGGGAGAAGCGTGCGCGCACAGGTCCTCTTCCGCTCAACAAATTTGTGTTGCTTCTACAATCAATAACGAAACAAGTCGTTCTACGGCGCAAAGGCGAGTACGAAGGCATCTGTTACAAAATGCTACCTGCGGCCATACTGGGGCCCAACGTTGGACGTACGACTTCGTTCCGTTCCGTTAATTTGCCATCTTGATTGGAAGCGTTTCTGATAGGTCCTCAGTTGTCACGTGTTTTCGGCTAACAGAAAGGCTGTGCACACGTGCATTCGCCATTGATTGAGCATACAGAGGTATACTCGGTGACAACTTAAGAACGGCACCGGAAGTTGCCGCTGTGCCTTGTCACCGTAGCCGGATGTTTCTCCGCGCGGCGCAAGTAGGGCGTTACTGGGAATATTTTGAACATGGCGTGAGCCCTTCCAGTGATTTTTGTACTTCATATGCTTATAAACGACTCCAGTGACGACAAACAAACTGTGTGAGACAAGGCAGACGATATCACGCATTCATAGCAAACCCCTTTCAAAACACGCGCGCACTGACGTCACGGGTCCGGCGCTTTGGCGGAGTGATACACTACATGAGGTGGTGCCGTTCTTAAGTTGTAACCGAGTATAGTGTTCATTCTTCTTCAGAAGACTTGTGAGGCGAATGATAGAAAACGAAAGAAAAAAAATGGCCCCTTGCACTCCGTACAGTTTACCTGTGTGTATACTTCTTACGGCTCATTGGACTTTTTGGTTATACGTTTCGTTTGTGGTATTTTCTTTTGGTCCAATTTCTACTGACGGCGTCGCTGATCGTAAGCTGCATGCGTGCTCCTCGGAAGCACGCACGACGCGTGGCCAATAATTGCCACGTTGACGCTGCTCCGCCCGCCGTAATCGCTTCACGCAGTAGCTCGCTGCGCGCACGCTCTACTGCGACAAAGGTAGACCCAGCCACACTCTCTGACCTTACTTCTAACTACCCTCCAACCTGGTTTTTTCGCGCATGCGTACCTGGTTGCGCTGGAAGCAAAAAAAAAAATCGGTTTTCTTTATTGCCGTTCTTGTCGAGTCCTAGGTTGTGTGGTTACAGCGTTCGAACGAGCTCGAGTGAGTGAATCGGCGGCATCAGTATGACGTTGTGTTATAGGGCAAAGGAGTCGCTGTCAGTGCCGCTAAAGACGATGTCAAAGCTAAGGAGCGAGCTGCCGACTCATGGCCAGCGCGGTTCGAGACGTATTCATCACCGTCTTCACAACTCGGAGGTCGCTGTTTCCTGAACTTCAACCGAAGCATCAAAACATGCACAGGACCAGGCGCTGGTGACACATGCGTGCGGCTCGCGCGAATCATGTCATGACAGTCACACAGCTGCGCTGTTGCGCATGCCGTTCGTGGCGGGTTTTATTTTATTTGCTTCCCGAGGCCAGCTGTTTGGTCACGACCAACGTGCTCTCGCGTTTCGCATTGCTTCATGCAGTGCATCCGTTACGTTCACGGCAGCTGGTGTGTACCTCCGCCCTGCTGGAAGTCGTGTCTTTTCTCATTTAAAAAAAAAAAAACTTTTCCCGTCGAGCACACGTGCAACCTTGCATCATTTTCCAACCGCACGCCCAGATGTATAATACGACTCGGTGGCGCCACTTCGCCATGGCATGCGGCAAAGGCCACCGGGTCCGCGGCTTTCGTCGCAGCTCCGCGCGGGATACGGCCGCCGAGACGCGACTTCTGAAACAATTACGCTGTGTCATTCCCCAATGCAGCTGGTTCAAGCGAGAATACGCGCAATGCCATGTCTAACTATGGCGACGGGCGATAGAGAGAGAGCTGGTTTTATCGGCGCCTACGATCGTTCCACAGCCCCTACTAAAGTTATCGCAGAGTAGAGAACCGGTGTCGGTACGGTACCCGGTAAGCGACAGGCGGTACTGCGGAAGAACTGGCTGTGTGCATGCGCAGGTGTACCGGGTACCGTACCGGTACGTAGCAGGATCGGTTCTCTGCTCTGCTATAGCTCTCGAATATAGTAAAAGCTCGTTAATTAGAACTCGGTTAATTCGAACTTACAGTTAATTCGAACTGACGCTCTGGTCCCGCCACAGCCCTGTATATTTCAATGGGGGAAGACTCCCGATAATTCGAACGCGTCGGTACCCAGAACGGTTAATTCGAACTGGGATCCTCTGGTTTCCATCGATCCTTGAAGAAGTCGGCCCACAGTGATTACAATGTGTTGCAAATCCAAAACAAACCAAATTTACTTCAAATGCAAAACAACGAACAGAAAAACAACAGCGTAGCCCGCGCATATATATGCTGCTGCGACAACTTATTTCGCTTCCGGGGTGGGTGCTGCACCGACGGTGCCAGTGTTCCGGTCCATGCCGTTGCAGGTTTTCTTGGAGGTTTCTTGCATGCAGGTTTTCTTGCATGCCGCTGCAGGTTACCGCGGTCGATGGTGTGAGCCGCACAAACGTGTAGTATAGCGCCTAATTCAACGAATCCGAAGGTGGCTTCTTAGTGTTCTGCCACCACAGTGTGGCGCAGTTTCCATCAATTCTAGCGCCGGCCCGGTAATTTGAACTCCGCTTAACTCGAACAATTTTATGGTCCCCTTGAAGTTTGAATTAACGAGCTTTTGCTGTATAAGGATATGTAGAGGCTCATCTTTCTCTGCACATTCCCGCAATAACGCTGCTCAGGGTATTCTAATGCATGAACAGTACTCGCGCATTACTTGACTCAGTTGGCGAAAAAAAAGCGACATCCCGAGATACTTGTGGCTGGAACCAGTCGTCGAAATTCTCATCATCTGGGGCGCCTTAGCATACACCCGCAGGTGGATTGGGCTATGGTGATGACTACGGTAGCCGTTACAAGTTCACAGCAAATTCTACAATTCCCATGCAACTGCGACGTCAACATACCCACCCACAAATCACATATCACACATATTCAAGGGGGTAATGGCCAATGACGACTACAGCTGCCGTGAGGAGCTCGCAGTCAATTCACCACTTCACATTTAGCTGTGATATGTCAAAACATACTAACCCA
The DNA here is from genome assembly GCF_048455015.1 of Haemaphysalis longicornis. Taxonomy (NCBI): domain Eukaryota; kingdom Metazoa; phylum Arthropoda; class Arachnida; order Ixodida; family Ixodidae; genus Haemaphysalis; species Haemaphysalis longicornis. Next base: position 46,948 of record NW_027526442.1, read on the forward strand.
CAATTCTACCAAACTCACTCAAGGGTACTGGCCAGAGATGATGACAGCAGCCGTGGCAGGCTTATGACCAATTCACCAATTCTCATTGGCAGCGACGACGACAAACACACCCATACATGTGCTTTCGCAACTCAACGAGCGGTAATGCTCACGCATTCTCACATAATGGGAGGAAGCCTACATGCTCCCGGCCGTAACTTCTTCAGTTGTTTTTTATGCTCCACGCCGACAGAACTCCTGCGAGGCTCAAAAATACTACAGCATGACCTTGGCCAATCACAGCGGTCCCAGCAGTGTACCACCAGCTTTCAACATGGCAAAACAACCTACATGTGCCGGTATCAATGCTGAGCTGTATACTGCTGGCACATAGTATTTTGAGTTGTTGTGTACATGTTTGTTAGCTTGCACTGGGAAGTTGGAATACTGCATGGACGTGAACTTAGCTCTAGGACATAATGAAACTTCAGGGGGGAAAACAGCGAAACATTAGACACGAACACGAAGGAGATAAGAGAGAACACATACTCTTGACTAGCAACTAATTAAACATTGACATAGCTTTCAAACAACCAACTGCTGATGCATACATGTGCCAAGCTGTTAGCGAAGTACGACGAAGTTAAACAATTGATAGAAATTACACAGTTATTACCTTTTCTCTTTCTACCTCTCTATTGTGCACGTGCGGACAGCCCTGTGACGCATGCCTTCCGGATTGGCTGAGGTCCCTGTGCGCAGCCCGTCATCTCCTCTGTGCTGACTTCAACGCACACCACACTGCGTGGGGAGATGGTCGGACGGACGCTCGCGGAGAGCATCTGTGGGACGCCATGCTGCGCCTAACCTGTCTGCGCTGAACACTGGCGAGAGCACCTTCCGGCGTGGCACCACCATTGATCTCAGGCTGGTGTCAGCCGGGGTTGAGGTCACCTGGAGGAGAAAGCCCAGCACGTGGGGCTCCGACCACCACCCGTTGCACATCGCACCGCCCGACAGGACAGCCAAGCGAGCCGCACTGCACCACGTCACCCTCTTGGACCGGTTCCGGCGCTGCCTTGCTGAGCACGACCTGGGGTAGGGAGCCGAACTGTTCTGTGGCCTGGTTTGCTGCGCCAGGCAAGCCACACTGGGATGCACAATAGTCCAGGGGGGCCGCCATGCCGGACCTGAAGCTGCTGCAGCTGCGAGCAGGGCGCAACCGTGCGGAGAGGAAGGGCCAGCGCTCGGGGGGAGCGGGCGGACTATACGGCGTAGCGGTGCGTGGACGCGGCTTCCCGCCGTCACGCCAACCGCCTGAGCCGGCAGCGCTGGGCCGAGCTGTGCATCAGCTCGGAGGCCGACCCACGCTGCCGCCGCATCTGGGGCATCTTCAACCCCATCCTGAAGCCCCAGAGAAACCGCAACCCCCTGGCTACCATGGCCATCCGCAAGCAGGTCAGTTTTGCGGAGGTGGCCCACCTCTTCGCAGCACATTTCCTTCCGCCACACCAGGCGCAACCAAGGCCCGCTGCTGCTGCTGGGACGGGGGAGGCCTACAACCTCATATAAGACATGGGCCAGCTGCCACCGGAGTGGCTGCTGGCATTCTTTCGGCCCAACCCAAAGCCAGGCAAGGGCCTCGTGGCCGTCACAGCGTACCGGCCCGTGGCCCTCACCTCCTGCGGCTGCAAACTGCTTGAACGAGTGGCGCTGCGGAGGATGCAGGTCATCGCAGCAGAGCAGGAGGCCATCCCCGAGCAGTTAACGAGCTTCCGGAGGCACCGAGCAGCCACCGACTCCATCACCGACGTCGTGGCGGCCCTCGAACACGCCAGGGCCTCCAAGCAGGTGGCGGCCCTGGTTCTGCTGGACGTGAAGGGCGCCTTCGACAACCTGCAGCGCCATGCCATCTCCCTGGCCATGGAGGAGGCTGGCATTGTGGGCAAGCTGCGGGGCTTCGTCGAGGCGTTCCTGACGGGCCGCAAGGCGCAGATGCAGGTGGGAGATTCCCTGGCGGCTCCCCGGCCGGCGGACGTGGGCACCCCGCAGGGCTCCATCCTCAGCCCCTTCCTCTTCAACCTGGTGATGGCAGCCCTCACAGGCTGCCTGCCTAGAGGAGGGAACCACCGAGTGTACATTTCGGTGTATGCTGACTACATCGCCCTGTGGGTGCTGGGGCCCAAGGGTCAGGGCAGACCATTTTGCGGCAACTGCAGGCGGCCATGGATGCAGTCCGGGCCAAGCTGGTGGGCGTCGGCCTACAGATGTCGGCGACCAAGACCGACACCATGCTGGTCCATCAGAAAGCCACCGCCCGTGGCTGGACCCGGCGTCTGACCATCGATGGCGAGGCGCTCCAGTGGAGGACCAGGGTGCGCTACCTGGGGCTCACCACCGGCTGAACTTCCGGCAGGCAGCCAAGCAGCTCCGAGCCAGGGCGCAGCTGGCCACTACGGCAGTGCACAAGATGGTGGCCCGGGACAGTGGACGGGTCTCCTTATGTACGCGCTGCCTGCCGTTGAGCCTGCGGAAGCCAACCTGGAGGCCGCAGGAAAGAGACCACCGCAAAGAAGGGGGTCCGCGCTTGCCACGGCCTGCCCCAGTGTTTGCCGTGCGAGAAGACGCTGGGCGAGGGGGGGGGGCGTGGACCCTCAAGATGACGGCTGACCTGCGGGCGCTTGGACAGATTGACCGGATGCAGCGCGCCGAGGGGTGCGGCCCGCTGCTGCAGCGGCTGAGGGGCCACCACCACTCGCGCATGGGGCGCATGTTGGCGCTCTACGAGGAGGTGGTGGCCTGCGTGGACGCGGGACCTGATGGCCCCGCTCAGCGAACACTACCCCATCTCCAGCTCTCCGGTATAGACAAGAAGTGTCGGAAGCGCGTGCTCTACGCGAACTGGCAGCGTTTCAGGGACATACTTACAGAACCGACAGAACACGACGGACCAGACAAGCCCTGCCCACCATTGGTAAATCGCATCCTGAGGGCTGCGGAAGCCGCTACTAGCACTTCAGAGGTTGAACGGGACTCCCCACCACCGGATCGTCACCTGGTCAACCTTTGGAAGTACAGGGATGAACTGGAGGAGAAGTACGTCGCCGGTGGCCGCACGTACGACGACTATGTGAGCATACGGCAACAAACCGCGAAGATCCGCCGTCATGCAAAACTACTTGCTCGGCAACGCTGGGAAGAATATTGCGATTCGTTTTCACGACATACATGAGCAGGAAAGTTCTGGTCAACGTTCCGGTCTCTCTGCGCACGCGATAAGCTCCAGGGAACAGTGCAGGCGGTGATGCTTCGCACCGGGATGAATCAGGAGCACTTCGAGAGGGAAGCGGCTTCTATCTTTTTTTCGCAACCAGTCACCCTGCCTTCTCCTGATATATTGCTCCTCTCGAGGTGGACGAATCGCAGCCTATCGAGACTTTGTTTACGATTGCCGCACTTACGGCAGCTTTGGCACAGATCAATGTTCATAGTGCACCAGGGAAGGACGGCGTCACATGGACAATGCTTCGGAACCTTCCTGCGACTATACGGGAGGAGCTTCTTGAGAAGATAAACGAAATATGGATCCGCGGACAGGTGCCGGCAGCTCTAAAACATGCTGTAATAACTCCCATCCTAAAACCAGGGAAAGACCCATCAGATATGGCCAATCTTCGACCTATCTCACTTACCCTCGATAATAGAACGAATGGCAAGTGACCAGACTGAATTACCACCTCGAGGAGGAAGCTGAGTATTTCCACCCGTGTCAAACTGGGTTCCGACACAATCTGGGGACGCATGATTCCCCGATTATCCTGCGGCGTATTTTACTATTTTACGGAAAACAAATCACAAGCGTCCGCACGTCATGGTTGCGTTGAATTTCCGCAAAGCCTATGGCACAGTTACTCACGCCGCTGTTCTTGAGGAGCTGGCAGACGCCTACCCGGGCAAGAGATTGAATTTTGACCGGAGTTTTTTGGCGAACCGAACTTTTGAGGTACGTACGCTCTGGACGCCAGGACACTCTACAATTTGACAACCGTTCAGGAGTTCCACAGGGTGCCATCTTACCTTCCACTCTTTTCAGTTTGGTGATGACTAAGTTTGTGCGAGGTGTTGCAGCTGTCCCTGGCGTCCATGTCACGGCATATGCCGATGATGTCACCATACGGACCGAAGCTGCGGATCATTCCTCGACAGAAAGCGCTGTGCGTAGTCTGCAACAAGCTCTTGACACGTTCACCAATCTCCTCCCCGCAACAGTGTCACAAACTCGAGCGTACGACGTCTAAAAGTATCGTATAAATTTTTCATTTTATTGTACAGCGCCTAACTCTTCTTCAGTCGTCCGATTCATCCAGTTGGGTTCTATTCGGCCCGAGAAAGGGCTGGAACTTTCTCGAACGAAGCGACAGTAACGCGATCACCCGCCGGCTCGCCGGCGAGAAAACAACAAAAATAAAACCTCCGTCGCTCCAGTTTCGTCGAAGCTTCCAGTACTTTCGAGGAGGTGCGCGTGGCCTTGCCAGCTCTAAAGAGCGTCGAAGATTCTAGAAGGGAGAAGAGTGAAGTTATTCGCTGACGGCGGCGGGCGCGTGGTGTGTTGTGCTCTCCCTCTCCGCGCCGGCGCGCCGGCGCGCCTATAAAAAGAGAAGCCGCACCTAAACCCACCAGCTACGTTTGGACGTCGTGATTGACAACGGCACCTGCCAGTTTGTACATCACACCATCGGCGACCCGCGCCCTGGAGGACTCCAACGTGCTCCCGGGCCTCGAATGACCGTGATCGTCTCGGACGGCCTGGCCTACAGCGAAGCCACACTTCCCAGGTAGCCGACTCGCCTCCGACAGCGGTGCATCGTCCGGCCCGGTCGGTGAATATGCAGGGACTCTGTCTCTCATAAGCATCGAACTGTTTGTTTTCTTTTTAGTTAACTGCTCCGCTTAGTAATATTCCTTTGTTAACGATCCTGATTGTATAATTTTGCCTGATATTGAACTGTTGCTTGATCTAGAGAATTCGATCTAAATTGTCTGTCACTATCGATTCATTACCTCGTTCTTGTAAAGTACTTTGTCTGTATAAATATAAGTCGTTGTGCTTTTTTTTTTCGTTCAGGGCTCTTGCTCATTCTTGCCGCTCTGGTCGGCGAAAGCCGCACATCAGACGGCCACCCCCTTTGTCACCTGTGCCCTGTGGATTCGGTGGGGTTTGTTGGCTCTCTGGAGTCGACTCCCCATATCTTCCGACAGTGCACCCTAATTTAAGGAAACGGGTGACAAACAGGAATGGATGTTTCCTGACCAAAATCAACTTTATCATCATTAGGGGTAGGCCAGACGAGCAAACCATAGTTGCTCTTACCATGGCGGGTCAAACACTTCAGCGTGTCTCAGAACGATGGATCAGAGTGCTCGGCATTCGAGTACACGAGTCCGGAGGAGCTTCAGAATGGCTTCGATAGTTGAAGGCGCAATGGACTCCTCTGGTAAGCTTAATCCGAAGGATTTCTAATACCTTCAGAGGACCATCTGAAAGCATCGCCCGCCGACTAGTTCAAGCCATCCTGCTGAGCAAAGCCTGCTACGGGGCTCTGTGTGCTTCCGTCTCACGAAACGTGAGACGGAACAGCTCGAGACGCTTTGCAGGGCTGCCCTTCGTGTCATCACGGGGCTTCCCAGACACACGAAGGTCACTGAGCTGTACCGCTATTCTGGGCTTCCGACTCTCGAAGAAATAGTCCTTGCACGGTCCCGAGGAGTCAACGATCGCCACGAATTCACACCGCAGGGGCGCCGATTGCTGACCGCTGATGGCCACATGCCGTCGCCGGACACGCCTCTTATACAGAAGCACATCCCGCCATGGGAGGACACGCTTGTTACAGAGCAACAACCTGCACCCTCTAAAACTCAGCGTCGGAGGCACACGTCGCAGCGGACCTTGCTGGTTGTCGCTGGTGCTACTTCTCGGAGCAGCACACTTGAGACTTTGTGGACGCATCTTGGCGGCCCGAGTCATGTATAGCGGCAGTGGCCGCTGTGTCCGACCTAGATGACAACCACAGCGTTCGACTTATTTCGCTGGACGTCGACCACGATATTACGGAACTTGAGCTTTTTGCTTTTAAGGAAGGTATTCACCTCGCACGCCAGGTCGTCACTGATCACCCAGAACGGCGTTACGACCGAGTGCAAGTATCGACTGACTGCACTGAGGCACTGAAGTGCCTCATTGGTCCACCGAGCCAAATTGCACCACCCACGCTATCAAGCAGACATTTGAGGAACTCAGGGCTGACTCTGGGGTACTGGTAACGGTACGCTGGATTCCTGGACATCAAGGACATCCAGGAAACGAGAAGGCTCATGGACTTGCGAGCGAGGCGTCATTACACCGCTCCCAGTTCATGCTGCCTGTAAGACCAATTACGCTGCCGGCTGATCCAGATGTAAAGCGCCGCCGTATTACCCGCCCCGACCTACATCTCGTTGATGATGATGGTTGGTGTTTCATGGCGCAAGGCCAACGAGGGCAAAGAGCGCCAAAAAAGAAGTTATATAATGAAGTGAAGTGATTACCACAAAAAGGTAGGTATAAAAACATGTAAATCGAACATAGTAAAATCAATTAAAGGTAATGGTGATGGCTGGTGTATAGGGCCAGATTTGATTATGCGTGATATGAGATAAGGTTTAAAAACTGAACATCTGACAAATAATGAAACACACGCTTCATAGAAACACTAGCATCGTCACCTAGAAACAGCAATGGATGTAGTGGGATATGTTGTCTGTAGAGTTCTCTGAAGTGTTTGTGTCGTGTTGTGTGAAGTGCCTTGCATGTTATTAGTATGTGGACTACGGATAGGCCCTCCCCGCACCTGCTACACAGGGGTCTTGGAGATCCCGTGAGCAGGTGGGAGTGTGTTGCATGCGTGTGGCCTATCCGTAATCGAGCCAGGGTAACTTCGTTGTGTCTGTTGTGAGTATCAGTGGTGTATGCTCCCAAGAGTGGCTTTATAATGTGTAGTTTGTTGTCAGTCTGTTGATTCCAGTGTGCTTGCCATGTTGTGCGCAGGTGTTGTCTGATGTGTGATTTCAGGTCGGTGTAGGGTATTGTTGTTATGTCAACGGTAGTTGTAAGGGCAGCAGCGGCCGCCATTCGCTCTGCGGTCTCATTACCTGGAATTCCAGAGTGCCCTGGCCCAGCACACGGTCACCTCAAGGTTTAACGCATGCACAGACATAAGAGTACTAATGAGAGCACTGACCACATGGTTTTTAAACTTCTGTGAGGATAATGTACGCACAACACTTAAAGAATCAGTATAAATTACAGATTTCGGAATTCGACTTAGAACAATATGTTGAACTACAAGAAGTATGCCATAGGCCTCTGCCGTAAAGATACTTGCATTTCTATTCATAGTTCTACAGAGTGTTATGACTCACTAGCGCCATGTTTGCGCGGGTCAGTCGCCCGCCGGTCGACCACCCCACCGCTTGTCGACGGAAACGAAAGGAGGCCGACACGCCGCCGCGGCGTCCACTGATTGACAGCGGCTTTTGAGCGGCATTGAGTGTTGTTGCCCCAAAAGGTATTAAGGAGCCGCCGGTCTTCCCCCGGCCTAAGCAACTGAACGCGTGTGCGCGTGAAAGCCCAGACGGCGACGACCGGACAATGGGACCCAGAGGCGGCGGCAGCACAGCGAAGAAGGCAGTGGCAATGGTCAAGCCATTAACCCTTCCCGGAGTGATTCCACGACCCTTGTTAATCTGTGCTGTTAGGCTCCCTGGGAACGCCGCGCGCGGCAGACACCAAAAGGATACGCGGCGCCCGCGCGTCTTCCGTTCTTCCCCTCTACTACAGGCTCCTAACGAGTGGCAAGGGTGTGTGCGTGTGCTGTGCATCTGCCGACATACCTGAAAGGCGTGTCCCTACCCGAGGGCGGTGCTTCACAGCGAGGAACGTACACATCACCATTGGTCCGCATTGTTTTGTATGGGGATCCCTAACCTAGGGAACTAGGGATCGGGGGTCAACAAAAAGGGCGTGCTGCGGCCCGCCAAGATCTGTCTTCTGTCTCCATCTCGACAACTCACTGTAAAAATGTAAATAAACCTGTTGAGTTTGCTCTAAGCTCTCCCCTAGTCCTGGCTCGACGGAGCGACGGCGACCGGCCCCGCTACCAGCAGACTGCGGTCGCTACAACTCGCGACAAGACATTAAAGGTGCCACCATGCGCAGCACAGGAAACAGTTGTGGCAGTTTTTGAAGCATCCATGTAAAATTCAGCACACTTATATTTGTTCTGCAGGGACAAGAAATGTTGCACGATCGCACATCTAGGCACTCTGTTTTTCTCGACACTTATAAAAGATACATCACATGATATCGGGCGAAGCTGCCACGGTACTAGAAGTTCAGTAGCGGAGGTTTTGATGGTGTCTGAGAACATGACATCAAGTTGCGACGCTTCTTCTCTTACTCTGAAGGCGAAGGGAGCAGAGACTGATGGACGATTAGTAAGAAGTTGAGATATGGATGTATCATAAAAAACTGATATAAAAGGATGGTGAGGCATTGATGAGGTTTTAAAAGCATAAAGCAGGTCTGTGTAGGCTCGCTGACGTTCTAGGCTCCATTTGTTGCACTCTACATACAGACTTTCGACTGGACTAGTCCGAAAGGCACCACATGACAAGCAGAGCCCTAGATGAAGCACAGGGTCCAGCATTCTGAGGGATGTTTTAGTGGCTGACCCATAGACAACGCTACCATAGTCCAGTCGTGAGCCTATCAAGCTGGTAAAAACACGTAAAAGAAGTTGTTTGTCAGCACCAAAAGAAATGTGCGACAGAACCTTAAGGATATTCATTGTTTTTAAGCATTTATGTTTTAGTTGTTTTATGTGTGGGATAAATGTGAGCTTTTCGTCAAAGATTATACCAAAAAACTTGTGTTCTTTCTTGACAGGAATCGAGACACCATTGAGATGAATGTCTGGATCCGGCCGGATGCCACGCCTCTTGGAAAACAAGACACAAGTGCACTTCCCTGGATTAAATTTAAAACCGTTGCTGTCTGCCCAACCAGCTAGCTTGTTAACACCAAGCTGGACTTGGCGCTCGCAGACAGACAGGTTACAAGACTTAAAGGATAATTGAACGTCGTCTACATAAATGGAGGAGGAAATCGATGGTGGTAGTGCCTTACGAAGAGAATTCATTTTTACAATAAACAAAGTGCAACTCAAAACTCCACCTTGCGGCACGCCGTTTTCCTGCACATGAACCCTAGAAAGTGCAGTTCCAACTCGCACGCGAAACGTTCTTTCAGACAGGTAACTGGCAAGCGTGTTCATCATGTTACCCGACATGCCAAAGGACTTCAAGTCGCTAAGGATGCCGTACCGCCAAGCAGTATCGTACGCCTTTTCAAGATCAAAGACGACTGTCATGCAGTACTGCTTGTGGAGGAAAGCATCTTTGATATAAGACTCTAACGCAACGAGTTGATCGTTGGTAGATCGCCCCGCCCTGAAGCCCGCCTGGCAGCTCTCGAGAAGACCTTTGTACTCTAAGAAGTACACAAGTCTCCTGTTTATCATCTTCTCGAAGAGCTTACACAGGCAGCTTGTCAGGGCAATGGGGCGATAACTGGCAGGAGAGGAAGGGTCCTTCCCTTCCTTTAGGACAGCCACTACTATGGCCTCCCTCCAAGAGCGAGGAATGTGCCCCGAAAGCCATATATTATTGTATAGGTGTAAGAGTGTTTCAAGAGTGTCTGGGTGTAGGTGCTGTATCATGGTGTATGTAATCTTATCTGCGCCTGGAGCTGAAGGTTTGCACGTGCTCAGGGCAGCCCTCAACTCATAGAGTGTAAATTCAGAATTGTAACCAGATTTTGACCTGTTAGTGTCATGTAGGGACTTTTTTTCACACGCTGTTTTATGTTTCAGGAAAGTGTTTGTGTAGTGTGCAGAGCTGGAAACGTGTTGGAAGTGTTGTGCAAGTGTGTTAGCCTGGTCTTCTAGTGTGTCCCCTGTTGTACTGACCAGGGGCAGGCCGTGTGTCTGTTGTCCTTTAAGGTTACGTATTCGTGTCCAGACTTTGTGAGTGTCGGTGTATGAGTTGATGGAAGTGAGGAAGGTGCGCCAACTCTCCCTTTTCGCCTCACGACGCACACGCTTCCCAAGAGCCTTTGACCGTTTAAAGGAAATGAGATTATCTGGCGTGGGGTACCGGCGAAGGACACCCCACGCCTTGTTCTGGGCCTCTCGCGCCCGCCTACAGTCCTCGTTCCACCAGGGCCTCCTTGGGTTGCGGGACGCACTGGAGGCCTGGGGCATGGACTTTTCGGCGGCGTCGAGTATGTGTGCCGTGACGAGTTGGGCTGCTTCCTCCACGTGTAGGTGTTTTATGGCTGTGTGGTGTAGTTTAGATGTTTCTGTGAATGTACTCCAGTTTGCTTTTGATTCATTAAACCTGTTCTGGGAAGATGGACTGCATGGGCCTTTACCTATGTACGTTAGGGAAGTGGGGAAGTGGTCACTACCATATGGGTCCGTGCCCACGCCCCACTCAAGACATGGAAAGAGAATTGCAGAGCCAATAGCCAAGTCAAGATGCGAGTATGTATTGTGTCCTAAGTTATGGTATGTAGGCTGTTTTTTGTTGAAAAGGCATGCTCCTGAAGATGTGAGGAATTTCTCTATCAGGCGACCTCGGGCATCCGTTCTGGAGGAGCCCCAAAGAGAGTTGTGCGCATTGAGGTCGCCTGTTAGGATGTATGGTTCGGGCAGTTGGTCGACCAGCGCCTCGAAGTCAGAGCTCGAAATTGCATGATCAGGAGGAATGTAAATGGAGCATACCGTTATCAACCTATTAAATATTATCGTACGGATTGCTACAGCCTCAAGGACAGTGTTCAGAGTGACAGGGTGGCAGGCTAAGGATTTCTGGGCGACAATTGCCACACCTCCTGAAGAGTGTGTGCAGCCAACCCTGTCCTTTCTAAATACCATGTACCTATTTAAGAAATTTGTTTGTTTAGGATTGAGGTGGGTTTCCTGGAGACACATGATACTTGGCTGATTGGCATGCAGCATCTCATACACATCGTCAAGATTTTTAAGGAGGCCTCTGCAGTTCCATTGGATGATGTTTTCAGTTCCCACTATTTAAATTTAAGAATAACTGGAGTGTGTGTGTGTTTTTGTTCATGTGTCGTCTTTCGGGGCTGTTATTCTAGGATTTCTAGGCCTTTCTGGCGGCTTGGACATCGGAGGCCGCTCCTTGCGCTGCGTTGCAGGCAGGAACGGCGCGACATCCATCTCCTCGTCGGATGTCCGAGGGGTGCCCGACGGACCGGGACCCCCGGACTTGGGCCCCCCTCGGGAGCCCTTCGTTTGAGCCGCCACCGCCGAGGGCGTCCGGGGCACCAGAGGTGGACCGGTTGGTGCGGTGGTGGTGGGAGCCGGTGCGGGGCCTCGGTACCCTCCAACGCACTGGAGGACGGGAAGACAGAGGCGGGAGCGGCACCGGTCCCTACAGAAGACGTTGTCACCACAACCGCTGCTGCCTCAGCAAGCGGCGTGGCGACGGATTGGGCTGCCTGAGGCACCCCAGGGGGGGGCGGCGGAGGGACCAGGTCAGACTCGCTGAACTGCGTCCCTGTGGACACCAGACGCCGCTCCGCCCCCCGGCGAGCAGCGTCGGCGTACCTCCCCAGGGGGAAAGAGGCGAACCTCTTTCGCGCCTCTGGGAAGGTGATGTTCTCAGTTACCTTCACATTAATGATCGCCTTCTCCTGCTTAAACTTCTCGCACGTTCGAGAGTAGGCGGCATGGGGTCCCTGGCAGTTGGCGCAGGTGAGGGTTGACGATGGACAATTATCAGAAGGATGATCATGCTGAGCGCACTTTGCGCAGGTCAGACGACCACGGCAGGAGTTGGTTCCGTGCCCGAACCGCTGGCACTTAAAGCAGCGGCGCGGGTTTGGAATGTAAGGACGAATGGAGCATCGGATGAACCCTGCGTTGATATGGTCAGGAAGTGAGGAGCAGTTGAAGGTCAGGATAATATGTTTCGTGGGGATTACCTTATCATCTCTACGCATCGTGATGCGGCGCACGGCTGTGACACCCTGATCCTTTAGACCTTCAAGAATGTCGGCATCTGTCTCATTAAGAAGATCTGCCTCAGAGATCACACCCTGCGAGCTATTCAGGCTGCGGTGGGGTGTGACCCTGATGTCCAGATCGACCATTTTCGTCTGACCAAGAAGTGTGGTTGCCTGCTGCTGGTTTTTTACTTCAACAAGGATTTCACCTGTGGGTTGTTTTTTGGCATTATAGGTTTTCCCAATTATTCCATCAAGGTATTTTGTTATCAAAAATACTGATTGTGAAGCAAGAGGGCAGGCTGTGTCAAGAGATTCGATAACAAGGAAACGAGAGTATTTGTCTGGCTTTGGGAAGCTCATGCTTGGAAGTGGAGGGAAAGATACTTCGGTGCGGCCCCTTTTCAGGGACCGATCACGTTTGGAGGGGGGTTTTGAATTTCCCATACGGCATAAAAAAAAAGCAGGGGACGGGGGTGCTTTCTTCTCAAACCTTACCCTGATAGCCTGAGAGGTCCCGGAGCTCCCTGCCTGGTAGACAGACAGGGAGCCCATCCGCCGGAGCTTGACCTGGGCTCCGACGGCCACCGTTTGAGGCTTCTACCCTTCACCTTTAAACACATCACCACGGTAGGTTACAGTTTATGTTGGGGGCTCGGGGTCCGCGGTGTCGCCAACACCGTCACCATGAATACTCAAGGTGCCCCGAGCGGGGCCGACCTACATCTCACTACGGAAACACCACTAACGGTGGTTCCGCTGCTGCGTTTCCTAGGCCAGTGCGATGCTTCGCCTGCAAAACAGACGTGATCCCAACAATCCGCCTTCTTGTTCGGGACTGCAGTGCAATAGATCGGCTTCGCGCAAAATATCGTCTGGCCTGGGTCCTCTCCTATGAGGACTGGATCAGGCCACGTGATCGGCACTAAGATACGTTGGCCGCGTGTTGGCACTACGTTTGTGAGGCAGCCATGGCCGGCCATTATTAACCCCCTCTTTCAACCCTGCGGCCTCGAGCCATCCCAAACAAAAAATTACGCCCACCTCCCCTCGCGGGAACCCTGGTGTGATGCGACGCTGAAGGGGGTTCCATTGTGCGTTTCCGTTGGGTCGATTACTCGAATTGCGTGGGGAATCGTCGGGTAATGCGAGAGAGAGAGAGAGAGAGAGAGAGAGAGAGAGAGAGAGAGAGAGAGAGAGAGAGAGAGAGAGAGAGAGAGAGAGAGAGAGAGAGAGAGAGAGAGAGCAACGTAGCGCGGACGACCGTCGATTGAGAGGCCGGCCGGAGCGCGGCACTCATGCGCAGCGCGCCCGAAGGAGAGGATACCGCGGAGAGGGCGCTGCATATGCGCACAGCGCGCTTGCGCCGCCCACCGGCGGAGTGAGAGAGCGCGCCGCACTGCGCGCGCCACAGATGTTGGGGGAGAGCGCGCTATCACGGCGAGAGGAGGAGGGGCGCAGCGGTGCGGACAACAACGGACGCACGCAGGAAGGACAGGGCCACCGACAAGAGATGCTCTCAGCGTCGCATCTAAAATATCTGTCTGTCTCAGCTTCTGTTATGGCGGCAGTGCGGCTAGACATTCCGCGGCTGCGCAGCAAGCGCCGGACGCCCCACTGCGGGCAACCGCAGCTGGCTCGGGGAGTCGTCTGGGGCGACCTTGAAGGCCGCTGTGCTGGGAGAGGCCACCCGGCAGGCGCGGCTGCCCTATGCCTCATCTTCGGCCACGGCTGAGCTGGTGGGGGTCGGACTGGGTCTGGACCTGCTGCTGGAGATGAGCCCTTGCCCGAGCGCTGCGCCCTGGAGTGCGACTCCCGGGTGGCCCTGGTGCGTCTTCGGGACGGATACTCGCACTTGCTGTTGGTGCGGGGCATCCGGGAGAATGCAGCACAGCTGGCGAACCGGGGCACTCCACTGTGCCTGCAGTGTGTCCCCGCCCACATCGGGCTGGATAGCAATGAGCGGTCGGACGAGCTGGCCGCCGGGGCGCACGCGCTGCCTCCCTCGGACACGGTGGACACCTCCGGACCGGGCATATCCAGACCACGGCCGTGTCCAGCGTCCGTGTCCAGACCCGCGGCTGCGTGTCGGAGGGGGCCCGCCGCTTGTGCGAGCCTCACGCCTACCTCGTCGACTGCGCTCGGCCATCCTGCGCCCCCGGAGTGGGAGACGCCATGGGACGCGTGCACGGCAGAGCGGAAGCACCGACTGGGGCGGATGCTCAGCTCCGCCTGCACTTACTGCACAGCGCCCGTGCAGTTTCTGCCGCACGTACTGTACGAGTGCCCCAAGTTAATTCGTGGCAGGGCGGGGCAGGGCGAGCTGCTGGACGCGCTACGAGGAGTGCGGCCACTTGAGGAACTGCTTTGGCCCCTGGGCAGTGCCAGGGAGCGGGACCAAGTGGTCGAGGCACTGGGTACATACCTGGGGCCTCGAGGCTGCTCAGTGCACTCCACTACAACCCCATATATCTAACCGCCCAGATTGTAGTGGAGTGCTGCTGCAACTTTTCTGTGTGCGTGCTGGCCCCCTTTAACATGTCTGGTAAATATTGTCTTCTGTAAATTCACGTATATATTTGTAGTGTTTTTTTCTGTATTGCCAATTTGCTTAATGTGTAACTCCTGTTCTTTTTTTTAACTCCTGTTTTTTTTCCCTTTTGTATTTTGCATTTATCCTTGTTAACTTGCCCTGTGTGTTATGCATATGTTTATATCAACATTCTCTCCTATCCCCCTATTCCTATGTACTCTTTACTTCCTAAACAACATCCCCTACACCAGCAGGCGTTCCGGTGTCCGCCCCTAGGCGAGACAATTTACGTGTGTTGGTGGATATTCCCATTCCAATGCACAATAAATAAATACATACATAAACACATACGTAAAGCTCAGCCTTTCAGGAAAGTGATCCCTCATTGCTCAGAGAGGCAGAAAGAGTGCACTGATAAAGTTTCCTTCTTCTAGCAGACGGATATAAAGCACTTCAAATATTTCTTTCTTGGTTTTTGTCCTGGCTCTGCAAAATCGTCGCATTTTCAAGAAGTGGCCTACAGGAGCACTGATGACAGTTAAAAGCCTGGTGATTTGCTCCCTGAGAGTTGGTCAACACAGAGTGCACAAGTACCGGTCATTGACGCATCATCCGGTATGGCTGATATAAACTTTGCCTCACGTCAATGGGATTTTCAAGTGCCTCACTACGTACGTGCTTGTTCACACACACTTGGTTTTGCAGGCACATTTCTGTTTCCAAACATTTGGAACGTGTGTGCATATTTTTAAACAGCTTATGCGAAGCAGCAACTTTCTTGATGCTGTGCGACACTTAACAAATACAAAGCACTATGATGATGGTTACAGGCTTTCCCTCTAAAATGTGGTGTCATTGTAAACCACCACCTCGCCTATTTTGTTCAAACTTATTGGTCTATCCTTAACGAATTTCATCAACTTGAACCTTTTTTCTCTACTCATTTCCTTCCTCAGCAAATTTTTATTCATCCCTGCCTAACACCTTCATCTTCACCGACCTCGCAAAATTTTTCTCCCAAATACCCCTCCCTCTACCTTATCGGTTCTAAAGTTCAACTGTTCACTGCTCCTTCGCTGTAACCCCTTCCCAACTTTTCTTGCACCAACACTCCAGCCACATGTTCGTCACCTGTGTGGCCCTAAGTTCAGACTCCTACCACAAATCCCAGATCCTCACATTAGGGTGTGCCCTCATCCTTCCGCATTGGCTGTACATTTGAGCAGCCCATTAGAGTACGCCCTATATTTTCCTCATCCCCACAGCAGCACACACAGGTCCCATCCTGTTGCGTGTAGCTACACCTGTAAGCCTTTGTTCTTACGCCCACTGCCCAAGCCTCAAGGAGCAATGCAATGACTCGAATGTTGCCATATTACCAGCTTAATTACCAGACGTAATTACCAGCTTTTCTGTCCTTCAGGCCTCGAAAATCTTTTATCACTTAAACCTTACTTTTCTTTTTTCTATCGGATTGCAACACTATTTGGGTTAGCCTTTTAAACTTTTACATATAGGCACTGTTAAGTTCGGGCCCCTCACTTAATAATTAAAACCGCCTGGCAACTAGATATCTTTTGCTGGGGTTAGCTTGTTTACCTGTATGGTGTTTGTTTTCATGCCGGCCGAGCTGACGTGGGCATGAGGGACGTAAGGAGAAAGCGCGGAGACTTTTGTTATTCGCCGCGCTTTTGTGTCCACCCGACGAGCGGGCCCAAAGACGATGCATACAAACGTGTCGCGCACCGCATAATGGCTGAAAGGGATGTAAGCTTTCGAAGGGGAACTTCCTTGCGTTCGTTTGAGGAGCCGATGCATACAAACGCGTCGGTCACTCCATAATAGCTGAAAGGGATGTAAGCTTTCGAAGGGGAACTTCCTTGCGTTCGTTTGAGGAGCCGGCGGAGCGGGACCGTTGACATTTTAATGACCGCGATTACCGCCATGAGAATCCCCGAACCGGACAGGAGCTGAAGGTCGGTCAAGGGGTCAAACCTTGGGTCAAACATGAGAAGAGGTCACCAGATGTTCTGTCTGAACAGTTGCACAGCTCAATGTTACTGGGCGAAACTTCAGTTCGTGACGCGTCTGAACATGGCGACTCGGCGGCCGGGATGCGTCAATAGGTAGGCGACCAGGCTTTGTTAGGCGCTCCACGTCTACAAAGGAAAGGAATTCTGGCGGCGTGGAGCATAAACATAGGCATGCACGGTATGACAATACTTTAAGAGGTGCCGCCCAAGAGCCGATTCCTGTCGTTAGGTCTGCTTTTAGTTGGTTGGTTTTCATTTCTGTTATATTTGTGTTTTGCAGAATAGCTTTGGGTTTCTGCACGAGAGTGAGGGAGGTGGGTCACGTGACTATTTTGAACCCACCTATAGCTTTGTTTGTCATGGTGGCCAATCAGTGGCCTAGTGTGGGCTAATCAATCAGCTATCCTCACTCTCAAATTGTGACGTCCCTTTTGTGGGCAGGGTTTTGTTGGTAAAACCCAGGAGTTCGAAGTTTTTGGGATTGAACAGAGACAGGGGGAGAGTGAGCGGCGAGCCCTGCTCGACGCGGGTCTTGCCCGACCTCTTGTATGCGATCATGAGCCTTGGAAGTTGTAAATACGTAACGCAAATAAAGTGTACATATTGTACATTTCGAGTTTGCTTGGAGTAGACCGTTGTCGGCTACGTGCCGTCGGCCAACGAGCCAGCAATCGTCGTTTCATCGGATCATGGCATCGATCATCGACGTCGGCGACCGATTCACCTTTGAAGTTTAACTGGCACGCAGTGACTGCCTAGAGAACCAGTGCCAGAAAACCTTCCGCATTTAACCTCTGAACTTGGCAGTCAATGCTGCACCATGCCTCATGCTTGCTTACTTCATATGTACCAACTAGACGCCTTCGTTGTCTCATTCAATTCGTGATAACAGCTTTTCTGTAGGGCACTCCAGAAACAAATGCTTCTTTCTACCACCTGAGAGTGGCTCGATTTAAACGGCAGCAAACGCACTTGGTTTTGGCAGAGCAAATCCAGCAAACCTGGATGTTGTCTCAGAAAGTAAGCGTTACACTTTGTTCCCCAGGAAGTTCAAAGGCAAAATACGAAGGCAAAGTTCGAAATACGCTAAAATGTATCATTCTTGGTCGTTTTTCACTCTAACGGCACTTTGTGCCACACGCTCTGTTATCACTCTGAGGATATATTCTGCGATAGCAGCCCTGTCAAGCCGCTTTGCCATGGCTTTATTTCACGCTTTCCTAGACAAGTACCCATACGGCAAAAATAGAGGTTATTCATTTATCAATCATCCCTATATAGAGTGAGTCAAATGTTGCAGTTTCAGTCATTAATTTTTCAAACACCCTCCCTTGATAAAAAAATGCCCCTTAAGCAAGTGCCAATGGAGTTTTTTCTCCTTTTGTCCAGAGATCATAGCCCTTCACATCTGCAAACTTTTGTCACTTACATTTTCTAGTGCAGCATTGAACAGCCATCAAGTTCGAACACTTGTATAAGCGTGTTCGCACAGTACAAAACACAAAGATGCAATTAAGAATTAACAAAAAGGGACACGAGAAATCGACATGTAGAAAATAGCTTCACGTGAAAGTGAAGGATTATAATCCTAATTACACAAACACCTGCCATAGAACACAAAGGCAACTTTTGTGCAATTTTTTTTTTTTGTGGAAACTCGACTTATGCTCTGGTTTACACCAGGTGCAACTGGCACTTCCAAAAGTTTTATGTTGAAAAAAGATGGGGTATTCCGCCAACTCGCATGTCATCTAATGTAAAATGGACCCCTGCAATCTTAAGCAACTCGATGGTTTTTCAAACAAGCCGTAGGAACTGCTTCATAACTAAAACTAGAAAACTTACATTGCATCTTTCTCGCTGACAAATGCATGGGCATTCTGCCTCACAGAGAACCTATCAGGCTGTTTGCAAGGTTGACAGCAGATTTCTGCCGCAATGCAAGAAGAGCCTTCAGATACACACACAGTGGTAACAAAGGGCTTTAACTCAAGCGCAGTCCCCTCCATACAGCTCCCGGCACACTTGCGAGATGTGAATGTCCTTGATGGGTGGGATGGCACCTTTGATGGGTGGTTTCTTGTGCTCATAGATGGCGTGCCGGTCGGTGACCGTGTCCGGTGTGTCCAGCGGAGCCGTGGCAAGGGCGATGAGGCCAGGGTAGATGCAGGTGCCGAAGACGATAATGGCCACGACCCCCGCAAGTGGCACGGCAATGGCCCACACCTTGTCGGGGAAGTAGGTGAAGCCCATGGCACGCAGCCAGGCGCCCGGAATGTACGCCCAGAGCATGTACAGGGCCAGTCCCAGGTGGCACGAAACGTACAGGACGTAGCCGTAGATAGCCCGGCTGGCCAGGGGGGCCGGGGTCCTGATGGCCATGGCGGGTCACTTTGGGCGAGGCTTCAAGACGACGGGTGGCCGAAGTGTTCCACCGTTTTTATGGCGAGAAGGAGCAGGTCAAAGAAGGAGTTGATGCCCACTCGCAGGTGCTTCGCCTGGTTGGCAGTGAAGTCGCTGGGGAAGACAAAAACAGAAACGGCATCGGTAGGTCTTTGTCATCTGCACTGGAACGTCACTACACAACACAACACTTGGCAGGGAGGCAAAAACACAGCAAACAAAAAGACAGCGTGGATTAAGCAACAATGTGTGTGCTGGCTTGAGGATTCTGCCACGAAAACTTCAGATTTAACTAGGAGTACGAACCAAAATGGACTAGCAAGGTTTTACGCAGTCTAGTTTCACGGCTTTAATGATCCCGCACGCCTGTGCGCAACACACTAAGAACCCCTAATGTAGTTTTCTTTCCCTCTCTCCCACAAACTTACATGAAACCAAGAAGGGACAAAAGTAGGGTGTTAGAACTATATTATGCGGCGACACCCTGAAACCAGCTTTGCAGTGTTGTGTCCCAAATAGGTATTGGGACCAATCCAACATGCCCCTGCTCATCAGAAAGGTGCCATGGGCGTCCGGAAGGGGGGGCAACTGCCCCCCTTGGAAATTGGGATATTTTTATGCGCTACAAAAAAGCTGCACAGCTTGGTTGGCCCATAATTAAAATAACTTTGCCCTGAAGGACGGAAGAGAGGAGAGAACGACATCGACGTTCTCTTCTTTCTCCCGTCCTTTAGCGCAAAGTTTTTTAAATTATGTACGTGAACCAACTAGCGCAACAATCCACGCTACTCAAATGATTAGCACACTCAGGTCCTGCGTATCCGTATGAAACGTCCTTCAAAACTGTGGTCAACATTGCACTTTAGACACTGACTAACATTGCCGGTCATGTGACAGCAGTGAAACAGACTGCCTGTGCTGGCTACTGAATACAGGAAACAATTCTGAAAGGTTTGACTTTTTTTCTTCGAAACTCTAGATTTATGCAGTCTTACCACAAGAACTTCAGTTTTCGGACAAAGTTGCAGCTATATCCAGGAAAAAAATTCCCCGCATTTCCCCGAGGGGAAGAATGTGAAAGTGCGAATGCACGAGTTGAATTTGCGCGGTTCGGTAATGTTCGCGAAAGAGAGATCACACACACACACACACAACTACAAAGAAAGAAAGATGCATTTATTCAGAGACACCTATTTGTGTTGTCGTTGTACTTGATTGCTAGAGCGGATCTCAGCTTTGAAATTTCGTGTCAGTACTCCTTTAAGCAGGTGCATTAGCCCTTCTCACGCCCGATTCTTGGCCAATCCCCCACGTGGGTATGTGCCATGTCAGCGGCCAGGCAGCGCGCGCCCATCTCCTCCCGTTGCCAAAGGAAGACGAGGAGATTCCTGGCCAATCCCCCACGTGGGTATGTGCTATGTCAGCGGCCAGGCTGCGCGCGCCCATCTCCACGTGCGCGGACATCGCCGGTGGACGCAGGTTCAGGGTCGCTTAAGAAGTGCATTGCACTTAAAATCTTCACCGCTACACCTAGTAGGGAGAGTGTAACATCCTGCCGTGCCGTCCCATCACCTTGTACACCCTTTCCTTCGAAATTGCGAAATGTTGGCACCACCCAAGCCCCGAAACAAAACCTATAAATCAGCCCCTCAAAACGCTTGTGCGCCTGTACTGCATTGAAAGTCAGGGAGGCCAGTAGTATCTTTATTGTGTGAGCCATTTCCACAGACTTCATCACACATGTCATCTCGCAATTTGCCCAGAAAAACCCGAGGCGCCTGCAGCTGCTATTCAAGGAAGATTGACGGAGTGCAGTTGTATGTATGTGAATGTATTGTACTGTGTGCTGGTGATCAGTTGGCGTGAGTCAAGAACCCTCACGCAGCGAGACTGGCTACTCTTCTTTACAAAGTAACAGTAACTTTTCGCATTTTCTTTATTAACTCTATTTTTTTGTTCAGTTATAAAATTTAATGTATAACCTATATCCTCCAAGTCTGGTCATAATTCGCTGTTTGTACTTTTTGTAACCACAAATTGCCCATTTTTGGTGCTATCCAACTGTACCCCCCCCCCCCCCTCCCCGCTAATAGATGCCCCCCCCCCCCCCCCTGCAAAAAGTTCTGAAAGTTCTGCGGACGCCCTTGAAAGGTGCTCTTTTAAGTGTGCTCAATATTGGTGAACATCACAAGAAAGGTGACGGAAAGTAGGAGCTGTTAAAGGTAGCACAACTAAGCACTCATTCCTACCATAGTGTGTGCTGCGCTTTGTTTCTAAATAGCACAGCGAACCGAAAGACGATGGAAAGACCCACTGAAATTGCACACGCACTGGGTCACCATGACTTCATTTAAGGTGGGCTGTTTTCAGTCACCAATTTTGGCTTCTCGTAGGAATTTGAAGGAAGCTGGCCTGATTGACAGGAGCATGTCATCAAAGTGGATCCATCACTGCAAGCTGCATTTGTCGCTACAGTAAGCCCACCAAACCCCAGTGAAGTGCACCGAGAGCTTTTTCCCTTAAATTGCCACGAATGCCTGGCGCGACCCCACAGCTTTTAGACCAGACTTAGTCAATATACAGCAGTTGTGAAACTCTCCATAGTCCCCATGCATCAAAAGGCAGTCTGCACTTGGCCCCCCTGCACGGGAAAAGACTATTTGGTCATTTGTAGGCAGGAGGCTATTTTGTGTTGTGCGTCCTGCACCTGTCTGCATGTCTTTGTGACACTCAATCTTATATATATATATATATATATATATATATATTTATGCCTGTACCCTTCCTTTGCTTTTCGCCTACACTTTTTCCTCTCTTCCAGTAGTTACCACGAATAAATGCCAGTCAGAATACGGAACCTATCATGTACACATCATCCTATTTACACTCCTGCGTGCATGACCCAGCTTCCCGTAGCACTAAAGCACAGTGAAGCTGTGCCTTTTCATTAACACAGTAATGCTTACCCAAACGAGTTACTCAAGTACCTTAGTTGAAAAAAAAAAAAAAAAACTAACAGAATTCACGGCAGCACGTGAGCCGTGTGGAAAATTTCATAAGCAACCGCCCTGACCGATGCAGTGGTGTCTGCAGCAGCAGTGTCGCATGACACATTTGTGTAGACAAACTCAGTTTACTTCACCCCTGCCGCCTCCCTTGCCACTGTGCTCCCTGCACACTTTAGCTAAGGCTTCAAACCGATGACACAACTGCCAGGTTTCTTGCAAAGTGACACCACCATTTCCGATGCATTAAAAACAGTGGCTACGCCTGGCTGGATTGGGCAGTTCAGTTCTCGCAATCCTTTATTTCTTGATTTTGCAGCAGTCCTTATTTCATCTGTGAAGATTGAAAGAAGAGCAAAGACCACACACCCCTCACAGTTACCTCACAAACTGCACCAATGGTGCCACACTGCTCCTCCCAGATGGTCTGATCTTACTTCAGCTTTGAAAAATTTGACATTCTCCAATTTTATGCCTCATATCAATTGTAATGCCACCAGTGTCTTCAGTTTTGAAGAAGGGAACAGGAGGCTTTCCGCAACCATCGCCCGTTAGAGAAAAAAGTGCTGGTTGTCGTCTTAATCTCAAAAGACAGTTTGTAATCACAGACATTTATAGCATTAAATTGTTGACATGCCCTACTGGTCCTCAATTGAAGTGCACAGTTGTTATCATTCATTTCATTAGTTCGAACTAACGAGCTTTTACTGTATGGGGGAACTCTTTATTTCCTGTTTAATAAATTAAACAGGAAATAAAACAGTGGGGTCGTGAATCTATCTATTTGTACGCCATTCTGCAGCACTCTCCTTGATTTTGAGAGTTTACTCAGCATCATCGTCTTTTAACTATTCCAGTGCGTGAAGCATGTCACACTGCCTGGTTGGCATACTTACGCTACGAGCACGTTGCCTTCTAAAGACAGTTTCTTGGAGCAGCCGGACCTCTTTGGGTCAGGGTCAATGCGCAGAGCGTTGTACACCACCTGGGCGTCTCGTTCAAATGGGAACGGCACAGAGACGCGGCTGAATCGGACGATAAGGCAAGGATAACCGTGCACGCATTGTCACACTATCTGCAAGAAAAGTTGCCCATCCTTAGCTTGGAACGTCATAATGTCGTGTGCTCAGTGTTACCAATTTTCGCAATCAAATGCTGCTAGCCAATAAAGCCCACTCCTTTCCTTGTTCAGCATTAACTTTGCATCTACGCTAAATGTATTTACTTTTTTATCGCACAAGCCAGACACCCTAACTAGGATTGAGTTGAACCGAAACAGCAGGTCATGTACGTGTGGTCCTGTCTTGGTCACTTTACACAACGTGGTGCCAAAACCCGGGAGGCGATGTTTTAAACTGCGGAAGTTTTGAACAAGGAACACAAAAGAACTATGATGTGAGTGCCTGGGTGAGATGTAGACCGACTACTAAACAAACACAAGCTTGAAGCAATTATGGCCGAATGAGTTTAAGATGATCTTCAAGCAAACGAGCACGATACAACTCAAGAGATACCAATGCATGCCAAGACTGGATGCGACGAATCCTCTACGCCTACCGCTAACACTTTTAAGCGATTTTTTTGAGCCTTAATGACGCTGAGTAAATGCACGGGTGACCTAACCTACAACGATAACGAATATGCAATGACACCGTCGACATCATCTATGAAACTGAACAGCACCTCCTTCCAATCACCATTGCGGGGTAAGTTCATCGTGCAACAAAATTTTCATTGAGTGAGAAAACAGTCTGAAGAAAACAGACAACGAAATTTGGAACGTTAACAAGCTAGACTACCCTGCACAGGGAACTGAAAGTGCAGAATACGGACAGCAGCAATCATCTAAACAAAAGGAAAACAAAGCACCGTGATGCCTGGATTTCAGATTTGTCTGCAAAATGGAATCAGATAAGAGATTAAATGTAGTATTAAGGACAGAGGCACAACTTCTCATACAAAATGGTGCACAACCATTCACAACTTCAATAGCGACTGGTTGACAATCTGCCAGCAGGATGTTGTGAAACAGTCTCATTGAAATCAATACTGCTGCGGGAACAGTATCATAATCAAATCAAACCCCAATAATCCAGAAGCACGTTGCATGGTCCGGAAAATGGCACCATTACATGCCGCAAGATCTGGTGGTTACAAAGGAACACATCCACTGTGCTTGTGGAGATATCAAGAGGCGCTGAAAACCTTGGTGAGCGGGTGTCTCCAAAACCTACCTAGTCGGAAAGACGCAAATGCAAAACGAAGATGGTAGCAAGAGCCAGCAGGCTTCACATTGAGCACCCAACGAAGCGCCAAGGGAAAATTTACCGGCTAGAGACAGAGTATGGAAATGGGAGGAACAAAGCCAAAATGATCACATTGGAAATTTTTCAGTAAAGGCTTCCAGTTAATGAATATCCGACACTTAAAGGTTTCTGTGACCGCTAGGTGCTGTGCACAGAAGGCCTCCAGCAGCTTTCCACGGCGCAGAAGCCTGTCTCATTTCCATCTTCACAAAACAAATCTGGCCTACAACACACCGTGGAGTGATTCTAAGGTAATACTGGCTTAGCGACACAGAAACCGACGGGAGAGAAAGCGCTTCTGTGGGTAACTCCGGACTGCACTGGCTCTGCTTTAAGTTAAACCTGAAGATGATAAAATTCACAGCTCTCATGCATGGAACTAGTTTGGCTATGTTCTTTTCCTCGGCAGTCAGGAGGATGCTAGAACTTCTGACGAGGAAAGGTGAACTCTTGGGCATACGTCACGATCATCATCACTGTCATCACTATAGTCATCATCACTATAATCGTATCATTAACGGTCCACTCATGGCCATGTCTCGGTCCCTTCTGTGATACTGACCTACTGCCCGACCTGACCAACTGCCACTGTCACTGCCTGTCAGGAGGAGTGAGATCATGATCCGAACAAATGTGAAGACCTAGTCACCCGCCCGTCAGTGAGGCACATGTCACATCCACCCGTGATAAAAGTTAGGGTGCAAGCTAACTCAGAGAACCCCGCACTGCCCGAAATGGAGTTACTTGGGCTCGTATCAAACCTGGTTAGCCCACATTTTCGCCGTGCAACTGAGTAGTAAACTAAACAATATTTTAATTATTACGGAATAATTCTTGGGCCGAGAAAGACATAGAACGGGATGTCTTGTGATGGGTGGGCTGGAGCACTGTTCTCGGACGCTTTTCATCCCGCTCGTGCCGACGGTACGTCACGACCCGTTATTTAAAAAAAAAAAAATTATTGCTTCTACAAAATTGATTTTGAACGCACAGATGACCGCAGAGAGCAGTAACAATAACATGATCGTAAAAATTTGCTTCTCCCATAAACGACACAACAAAACAGAAGAAAGTTCCTGTGATGCCGCGAATACCACTGAACATGAAAGCAGCACTCCTGAGAGCAAACAAAATCCACAGTGAAAGGATACGCTGTTAAACCTTCGTGAGACACTGTTTCGGCAAGGCCAGGAGTGCCCATTCTTACTGGTGAACATCAGTGCAAAAACACAGCTTTCTTTACTCCAACCACGCAAACAATCGCGACTCGCGAGTTCGTGGAGAAACCTCCATGCGCACATTGGCTACTTCAGCAACTCGAGGCTGTATCCAAGCCGATCCAAATCAATCCGCTTGTACAAGGCAGATTTATGTTGACTACCCATGAATTGTAGCACTGAATTGTAGCAGCAGCTAGCGCCCTCTCAAGTGTAGTCACAAACTCTTTGTTTATCTCATCTAGCCAGTCCAGCTAAGCGCCCTACGCACCAGCGTCAGCGCCAGCGCGCTGTCTGCCGAGCATCTTACTGTCTTACGACATACAACAGCAGCTTGAGTCGTGAGACGGTTTTTCCGTTGCCTGAATGGCGCTGCACGGTGTTTGAATGCGTATTATTGTCATTCGGTGACTGTGTTTCGGACGTGCTGAAATGGGGATACTCTTTGCGAAGTTATGGAGCCTGTTCACGAACGAAGGTGAGTAGTCTTGGCTCTCCAGAGTGACTCAAAACTACGCGGATGTGTATCGCCTCATCAAGAATTCCAAACTTCCCATACCAAGCAGAACGAAGTATATTGTCGTGCTGAGCGCCTCATATGCATGCCTCAGCTTTCCTCGTCGGGGGAGAGAAGTTGGCCCGCTTTTTTGTTCTTTTGTGTGTTTGTGTGCCGTGGGGGGTATATCTCCCGTGTCAGCAGCGCGTCTTGATTCGCGTCCGCTATTTCTTGCTAATAGCGTCCGCACCTTTTCCTGCGTTCCGAGCCTAACCTTCTCGTAGCTAGAGCAGGACGAGCGATCAGCGCCAAAGTTCAGAACAGCGCCCCAGCTGGTATCGTGATCATGCCTGCGATACAAGAAAGTGGCGGCTGGGTAAACGCGAGCTTCCTCGGGCCATCGAGACGGTTTCCGGCTGACCCAGTTTCCGTCCGCAGACAAGACAACTTCACTAGCCCCCGCCGCTACTGACCAACCGCCCGAAACCAGAGCTGCAGCAGCTGCTGCTTCGTGGTTTCCTTTTCTTTTTGCGAAGCCGTTATCTGTCGTGCGCCGTGACGTAATGAAGTGACGGCGTGCCTGGAGGCATGTTCTGCCCCTGACGTCGGCACCACCCGCGGTGATAGTTCATTTCCCCTCAAGGTCTGCTGAGCAGCACTCCCGAAGCTTTTCGTGTTGCCATGCTTTCTAGGCCGATCCGTCTGTGCCCGCTCTCGTGATTATCGCTTCGATTGTCCAGCGCTAGCGGCCGACGACACGAGTGGCGCGAAGACGGACCGACGTCAGGGCACGGGGACGAAGCACCTGTTGCAGAAACAATTGCTGCATATTTCGGTCGTTCCTTCCGCCGACCTCAAAGGTCAACGATACGACCGCGACTCGCACTTCGCTATCGGGCGATAAGGCATGTAGGCGAGTCGATGTAGAGCCTTTTTTTTTATCGAGTTTGGGATAGAGCAGCTGGGTTGGGCTGTTTGGGTCTCGACAAATTCAAGACGCCTTCATTCGATCAGTTTGTTTTGCGCAGAATTTTTGTTGGAATAAAGGGCCTTAACAGCCGCCATCCTCCCCCTATTTCGTTTTTCTTTTTTTCTGCTACCGAAATGTTTTGCGTTACACGGTACGGTATGCGAGCAGAATATTTTTCCGCGCTCGCTTCGCACGAATAGTTTCTTTCGTTTGCACGTTGAGTGACAAAACAGGTTCGG
Organism: Haemaphysalis longicornis; assembly: GCF_048455015.1. NCBI lineage: Eukaryota > Metazoa > Arthropoda > Arachnida > Ixodida > Ixodidae > Haemaphysalis > Haemaphysalis longicornis. The sequence continues at coordinate 74,262 of NW_027526442.1, forward strand.
AGCTGCTGAGGCCTTGAGGGCCGCCGACTGTCTCCAGTCAGCTGGCAAGCTTGGCTAATACGCGCTCCACATCGCGCTTTTGTCGCTGCCTTTCTACGATCGAGCTTCACGGCGACCTTGTCTGGCTTCCCTCTTGCGTTCCATCCAGTCTTTTCACCGGCCGTTTGCATTTCCAGCCGTCTCTTCCAAGCGTTGCATGATTGCGTCACCTCGAAGTACGAAAAAAATATGTATACCGTGTCTGATGTGAAGGAGGGATAAACAGCTCACTCGCGTCTCACTCCAAAACGAAATCACATAACTAATACAGGTGATTCCCTCTTGTAACAATATGAAAAAAAAAAAACAGCATTAAAAAAATTAACATCCTTTGAAATCTTGGTCGCTTCTTTGAGAAATACAGTTATTGGGTTGTGTGTGGATATATTATACGTGTAGTAATACATATGCCATAGATGACATAATGAAGCGACAGTACTAGTGAGAATAATATGTGGGGCTATCAATTTGGCAACATCCTGCATGTGTGCTTTAAAAACATACTTTTTATGTTCCTTGCTGCGCAATTGAGCTTTCCACAATATAGGAACAATATGCTGTCTGCATGAGCAGCAATTATATGACTTCTTTACTAAGATTGATGAATCAAGTACCTGTTTACGTGGGTTGTTTGTACATTGCACGCATGGTACAACAATGAATCTAAAGTGTGAAGTTCGAATCATTGAGACAAGTTTAAACAAATCCATTTAACCTCTTGCATAAGCTTGCCTGTGTTTTTTTGTTTTTTTTTTTTTTGTGGGAGTGGCATTTAAAATTAGGTTATTGTTGATGGCTGTTGTTGGGATAAGTTTTCCGGCTTTTCCAAGCATTTCTCAAACATCCAAATTAGTTCTTCTGGCTTCCATGCCATAGGCGCAAATAGCGTGGTTTATATTTTTGTCGCTGCCAGTTAGTATCAACAGACCACTTAATAATGTAAGCAGTGGCAAATTCACCCTCATCAATATTATAAAATCGCTTGACATTGAAATCATTGGCACGCAGGCCATCACTGGGTTTTGACCGCACTTGCAGTTGCATGTTTGATTGCTGGCCATGGTGGCTCTCCTATATACAAATTCCCTCGTAAACAGGATTTTGGCGTATTATAAAGATTCAAAGGTGGCAGTGTTTCACTACTCTTTAGCACCTCCAAAGCCCAGGTGTATCTTTGGTATGTTAAACCTCAAGCTGATTCTCTTTCTGCAAAACAGCTAGGTAACAATTTTAAGACTACTGGTATGTCTGGCACAATGGCAAAATATTTTGAAAAAAAGGCAATATCTGGTTATGTTCATTCAATTTTCCTACGGGAACCTCTAAGGAAAACAATAAATAAATATATATTCATGTTGGTTGGACAAGCAGTTGTAATGAAAAGTGGAGCAGTGTGCTTTTTAATTAGGCTTTTGTTAAAATACCAGCAACCTGGCTGCAGTTTTTCCGTGTTTGCTAATTGCTCTGCATGTTCCAACTGACTGTTGTTCTTGTAGGGCTGATGAAAATTTCAGGGCCTGACTACAGCAGTCAAAGCATCTTATTACTGCTCAAGCTTGCAGCTTCGACGCTCCTTTCGGCCTTTACGGACACCATTGCCTATGCTCGTAGCCTGGAGTATCCGGTACAGATAATGGGGATTCCAAACTTAAGCTGTTGATAAGGTTTCCGACTGTCAGCCCAGAATTTGCCGGTATCGCAGCGCACCTGTTCACACTAGTTGTTTGGTTTCCGCTTGCTTTCGAAAGCCATGAACTCCTGGCCTTTGAAGTCCACGGTGTCAAATACGAAGTAAACACATCCGTCATGTGTCATGACATTTCGTTAAACCCTGCGGTGTTGCACCCAGCCGGTTTCTTGTGAAAGGATGGCGGGGTGGGGCGGTTGATGTGATCGGCGAAGGGTGGTTAGGCAGGGTAACAGCACGAATGAGTCGAATTTCTGAAGACTAAGCTCAGCTGTCCACTAGGCATTGCGCGGTCTTTTTGAATTTTTATTTAGAATGCTTCGCGCGCGCAGGAGTGTACATATGTGTGGCATTTGGTCTGCACGTTTTATTGCTTTTGTCTTGTTTGCGCCATTACAGTGTGCGTTCTGTTGTTCAACCAGTTCTTAAATTAGTTGTAGCCCTGGCATCATGTGTGTCCGAAGAACGAGTTTCCAGGCATTGTCCAATGCATTGCCAGCCACAAGAACACAGGAATGCAGGAATTTCTTTGCGCTTCCTTCGTATTAGGGCTAAATTGACAAGACACTTGCGTTTTGAGAGATAGCATTGCTTTAATTGCATTGCCCTGAAGTCCTGTGTTGGCAGAGTGAATCGAGGCACAAAAAAGAGAGCTGGTGTATCTGTGAAGTGAATTGTAGTTTGAGCTCTAGAAGCAGAAGATTTGCACCTCAAGAAAGTCACGATCACCTTCCACATTATAATCAAACCCGATTATAACGAACAAAAGCAAATCTGTTACGAAAATGCGTGCAATGCATATTCCTTGTAACGAAGTTCACATCAAATGCACGGTCTCGGAGCGGCGATTGAGGTGCAGATTGGTCATAATTGAAATGTTGAGCCTCGCATGGAGCGACGTGACGCTGACACCTTCCGTAACTTTTTGCGACGCACCGGATTCCTGACGAGCCCATCCAGCAGCAAGTCCGGACAAAGACGGCATCATGGGCGAACATCTGGAAGAGCTCGCCAACGTTCCAGATGCTGTGCCGAAAGGAGTGTTTTGAGGATTTCCTGAGTGTTGACAACGATGTTGCCGTCATTGTGAGCCCCTTGAGCGTACACACAGTCGCTGGTGTCATGGCAGCTGGTGCTGCTGAAAGCACTGAAGAGATTGAGGTTGTCACAACGTAAAGCCGTCCTATGCTGTATGAAGCGCTTTTGCCAGCCGATGTTCTCCGCCAATATTGCTTCGATATTGAAAGACATGTACTTGAACTGGTGCAAACGGTGTCTCGTGTAGAGAATGCGGTGCTAGTTGGTGCCGCCAGAACGAAAGTGAAAACAGAAATCACCCCTTTCTTCCAAAGTAGGCAGTTAAGGCGGAAAGTAGCTTTATTGCATGCAATAAATGTATTGTTTTGTGTTACTAGGGTAATAGCATACTTTATGTGTTCGTTTCGTTATGTGGGAATGGCGGAGAGGGGTCCCCACGTATTGCAAATTCGTAACAAGTAATTCGTTATAGATGGGTTTGGCTATATCGAATTATTGGATATATCGAACGAAATCGCGGTGCATTACAGTTCACTATAACCTGGTTTGACTGCATTTCGAACTATTGGATATATCGAACTAATCATGGCACATATTGCAGTTCGCTATAACCGGTTTTGACTGTATTCCGCCCTGATAACAGAACCCCTTAGAAAAGGTTGTGTTTGTCTGAGAAGTTTGCCAATCAGCTGGTATCCAGCCTACGGGCAACCAAATCGCCACCGATGCCTGCAGTATTTTTGTTCCAGGTGTGCTCCAGCCTGTTGGGATGACATTAAAAACAGGGATAATTTATGTGCGGAAGAGAGTCTCTGCACTGTGTACATTCGTTTGGAGGCTAAAAGGGGCAGCTGGAATTTCTATGAGGGGCCATTTCTCCTTTCAGAGTGTGTTCCTTGACCCGGATAGTCTAAGCAGGGCTTCAAAAGTTCCAATTAGCAATGCCATCTGTTGCGGCCATGCGGTCGATGGAAGATTGATGCGAAAGGTTGTGTGCACTGGAAGGGAAGGGGGGGAGAGAGAGAGAGAGAGAGAGAGAGAGAGAGAGAGAGAGAGAGAGAGAGAGAGAGAGAGAGAGAGAGAGAGAGAGAGAGAGAGAGAGAGAGAGAGAGAGAGAGAGAGAGAGAGAGAGAGAGAGAGAGAGAGAGAGACTGGCTTTCTGTTTTATACCCTGTCTCTGTTTTTTTATTCCACTGCCATCACTGTTGTACACAAAGCATGATTTAGTGCAGCATGTTCGGAAAGGCTCTTCTGCTTCGAGAACATCACTGATCAGCTTGTCAAAGGCTCTGTATCTGTTTGTGTCCCAGTCCCACATGGTTCTGTTCAC
>NW_027526443.1:0-75498 GCF_048455015.1 Haemaphysalis longicornis
AGACAATCTTGCGAAGATTGCCGACGATACGGAATAAAGCCGCCGCCGCCTATCTTCAAGGACACCTTCTCTACATGTGCCGATTTGAACTCGCCGTCAGCCGGTCATATCATGTTACGCGAAACATGTCTGGGCAGATCGGCTCCTTTTAATCGTATATGATTCGTAAATTAAAAACAAATGTACGAACCATTTTACCATGCATAGCGTATAACTAGGCTCTTGTTTACGGGTGCTGTTATACTTTCACTGAACGGTGTTTTACTTGAGTCAGAGATAAAACAACCGCCAACTAATAATAATAATGGTAACTTTATTTGCACGATAAGGTGGTTTTCTAGAGGAGGACAAGGCGAAGCCGAAAGGTAATCCCGAATGTAGGTGCAGAAATCTCCTGTGTGGGTGTGTGCGATTGGTGCATGCTCCTTCGATCGCTGAAACACGCAATCTGAAATTTTCGAGAATATATTTGATGCTTTGCATGACACATTTCTTAAATTCGGCGGATCAGCGACGTTGTTTAATTACGTATACTTGCACCTCTGCTCTCATATGGCCCATGTATATATATACCTGCACAGAGGAGGTGGGGGGAGGAGTAAACTTCGTTCATGTGAGATGGGCACCCGTGTGGTGGGGCGTTAAGAAAAATTATTCTGTCCTTCCCTGGGTGCCTTCGCCAATGAACGGAAACGGCCATGCTGTTCACGCCCAATTATCAGGACCACCCCGCCTGCAGGCGGTTTTGCCTGAAATGCCTGCGGGTTCGGCCGGAAATCTGTCTGTCAACAAAAACCGCCTAGGAAGCATGTTGAGGTAACACACATGCGCTTTCTTGGGTCGCGATGGGACCGTCATGTATTTTGTAGAAGGCGAAGTCGACGAAGGATATACGTCTCCCTTGAAAAGAAAAATTAATTTGAGTGCACCTATAAATTGTTATTGCCGCTCATTAGTTCAATCATCGCGGTTAATTTTGAAACAGCTGCCAAACATAACTATAGCAGGTGAATCAGACTGCCTAGCATGAGACTATCAATCGCTAATATAGAGTATTCAGACACTTAATGTGCATTGCATATGGCAGTCATTAAGAAAGCCGACAATAAATTGAACTCTCAATTTTATTATTTGTGACAGTTACATCTGCACGTATCGGTTCAGCCAGGGCCATCTGGAGACGTTCTTCAGCTGTATACACTAGATAAAAGGAAGTAATGCGATATGCGAATGCGATAGAACGAAGGAATTCGATATGTGTAGCACAGCCTTCTCATTTATGCCAACATCAAACCGGTGGCCACAAAGGTGCCACACCAGACCTTGTAGAATTTCCACGCTTCCATTCCAGCGTGCTCACAGCAACAAGGATGATGACGAAGTTGCATTACCGAAGCTGGGTTCCAGTAATGTTGTAGCTGATTATGAAAGTTCTGGCTAATGCTCATTCAGATTGTGGTCATCAGCATTCTTATTTTCATCAAAAATAATGGGCAACCGCAATGCCATCAGTCCGTGTATCAGAAGCAAAAATAAACACAGAAAAAGCAAGAGGGTCATATGTACAAGATTTCTTATCCAACAAATTTTATTTCACCACCAGTAATACCACCAGACCTCTAGGGAAGTTTGTGATGGTAAGAGCAAGGCTAAGATGACCTAATGTGCGACTTCAAAGAAAGGAAGAAACATTATAAGAAAGCTAGGGAGGTTAACCAAGGAAAGAAGAACTGTCCAGCTGGCTGTGCTACATGCGGAAATGGGAACAGGAAACTTGAAAGGAAAGGAAAGGACTGGCATAAAATAAAGGATAAAAAATTCTGGAGAAAAAAAAAACATGGCGTGGAAATGGCCAGTACAAAGACAGCACCATGGGCGAAAAAAAAAATAGGCATAAAAGAAGCAGGCAAAATGACAAAATGGGCAAACGAAGGATGCTTCTTCAAGGCAAGAACTGATTTGGCTACTTCAGCTTCATCTTGTCTAAAACCACTGTAATATGTCTGATTTTCTGTGTACATAATGTAAATAGGGTACATAATTTCGAATTTTTAAAAATTTCTCCTGAAGTGTCCGCTCCTTCGTGAAGCTTTCGTGACTAACTGCCTCGTAGAATTGCATTTGCTTGGTTCATTTTTTGCTCTTTTATGCTGCCTCTGCTTGTATTTGTCTATTTCGTTCTTCTCCTCTTCTCCAGTGCTTAGGTTTTTTATCATGAAATTGTTTTTTCTTCAAAAAGGTTTTTTGGCTTTTAACCGTGTCTGTTTATTGGCTTTAAACCTGCTATAGCTTTGCTGGAAATAGTTCCTCACACAATTTTCCTCTTTCTTTATTCTGAGAGAGGGGGCATGAAATTTTAAAAGGTAAAGAGCCCTGCAGCGACTAATGAACACTTGCACTACTTTCTTTGTAGTTGGGAGTACTGAAAGCTATAGTTCCACAAACCCAGAATGGAAATGCGCGTTCTACATGATATCTTCTAGTCTCTGGTTTGCTTTTGTCGAGATTTTGTTTAAGCTGCTATTAAATAGAATTATTGCGACCTAATGTAACCTGACAACATTAATCATGTACCTTGTGTGAGGTCCCCAAGCATACAATCAATGACAAATTTTCTAAGCGTACCCAGAAAAACGGAAAATCTCTTGAGAGAGTTTCTTGATGCACATAACTTAGTAATATTAGGCTTGGGTATTTCACGGTTATTGAATCTAAGCTAATGCAAGGGCCACTACCTAAAAGCATTTCAAGTGGAGAAAAAAGTTGACACACGTGCTGCAGGGGCCTCGTAGACAGGCACAGGAACAGGCACAGAAAGGATGTTTGTTTAGCATAAAGTGCATTCACAAATACGATTTCCATTTACATGCAATTCTTGGAAGCGTTGTTCAGCTCGAACTTCCATTCGCTAGAAAAGCAAGTAGTTGTAAAGAGCACCTCAATAGATTGCGAAAACAATCAGCTGACGCATACAGGGGGGGGGGGGGGGGGGCAGGCGTTGAGACATGTTAAAATAGCGCTGTACAGACGGGACAACAAAGAAAAGACCACACAGGACTAGCGCTGCATATCCACTGAACTCTTTTAGCCCACACAAAATGATATATACAGAAACAGCGCATGCGCGAATACAGGGGAAGCCACCAGGAAAAAAATCAGGGGAAAAAAGCAATCAGGGGGAAGTGACTTCTTTTCAAAGGAAGCAGGAAAATAAATGGACTGGGGATATTATTAAGCTCTCATGGGAGCTCACCTGCATTTAACACAGTCCGGAAGCGGGAATAGTTGAGGAAATAGGATAGGAGAAAGAAAAGTAAAGATTAGAAAGGCGAGGAAAGAGTAGAGAAGAGTACCGCTGTGGTCGATTCCGTCGCACACAACACACCACGAACACTGTTGGCTGGCGTAATGCTGCGTCCGGGAGATGAGAAACCTCGAAGGGAACAGTGAAGCGCGGAGGCGAGCATGGTGCGACGAAGAGCGAAGTCTGCGGCGGTCCCGACCGCTTTGGAGACGGGTGCGGGGGGGGGGGGGGGGGGGGGGGGGGGGGGAGCTGGCACTCGACCGCTCACACCAGCAGAGCGAAAGCCGGGCGACGTCCAACGGCCCGCACTTGCAACGAAATGAAGCCCCTCCGAAGCACGGGAGCACGAAAAAACACGTCCGCTCCAACGTTTATAGATACGTTGGTCCGCTCAACTCCGAAGCGACGACCGAACTCCCCTGACGCACCCGCAAAAGCTACCTCTCCGAGCGTACGAAGTACCTGCTACTCTACGCGCTACCCTTCTCAGTTGCGGAGAATGCAAAACTGCATCTAACGCGGCAGCATGCCACAAAAGTTCGCTACCTACCACAGGAAAAACTTCACACAACGTTTCTGCACAGCAAAGTTTTCACGGCGCACTCACAGCAACGGTGGCTGCCATGATGGAATGCGTTGGTTACTAGGTGAATACCGACTACTGCCGCCAACTCTAGTAGGCAAAAAGGCAGCGGACAACGCTGTGAGGGTGGCATCATGTCAGCGCCCGGGTGTAGCACGGTTTCAATGCAAGTGCTGGCCGGGCAGCTTTTCCTCTAGAGTCAGTAGTATTAACTCTATGCCCCGCGTTATGAACCGTTTTTCTTTTCGGACGCAGCCCTTTGTCGCCCTTCTCTGGGCTGAGCCGCGTCGCCGTCGTCGTTACCGAGTGAACGATGGCAAGACGGACGAATGAAAGGAAAAGCGAACGATGAAAGAAAGCAAAGGAGGAGAGCGTTGCGGAATTGGGAGGGGAGGGCGGTTCGCCGTGGCGGCGCGAGCCAGCGCTCTACGATAAGTGTGCGGTGGGGGAGGGAAGGGGTCAATATTCTGTGCCCGCACGAGGCGCTCGACGGCGCGACGCTCGAGGAAAACGGGAGGGGGGCCGTCGCGTGACGATAATGTGCGTTCGCTTCCTGAGACGCACTTCGCGCCGCCGACGCAGTGGCTCATCATCGCTGCCGTCGAGAGAACCCACGAGTGAGTGCTGCCTCAGCGCACTGCTGCTGCGCCCAAATATCGCATTAGGGGGTATCGTAATCACAAGCCATTTTTTTCTCTGAATTTTTGCGAAAATAAAGATCAAGAGGAGACTGCACGTGCTTTATGCTTTGCTTGATTTCATCAGCGAAGAAGGCATTCAGGAATGCTTTAATTGTATATCCTTCCCACCGTGACTTCCCATCATCCCTTCCTTCCCATTCTACTTCCAAATTTGGGTCCAAGGCTTCGGGCAATGGCAAAAGGCATTTATTTTTTATATTTATTTGTAATGCTACTTACATTTGTCATGATATTTGCTCTTTTATATTGCCGCGAACCATGTATGGGTTTGTCTATTTATTGTTTGTTTTTACTGCTTGGTGCTTGGATGCGCTAGGCTCTGTTATCTGTGTCCCATGCGAAGTGCGTGTTCCATTGTTTATATTTACGCCGCACGGGCTATCTCATTCAGATAAGCAGACTGTTTCGCCCTTACGTCACTAACCTAAAATAATCTTCTTTGATCTACAATGTTCTGGATGTAAATCAACGGTCAGAGAACCACGCGCGCCGAGAGATACAAAGCCTGCAGAGCAATTTCCGCGGTATTCGATTCGCCGACACCAGTCTGCGCACGTTACTTTGTTGACTGCTGTTTCGACGCCTGTGTATTCTTTGAGTTGTTAGGGGAGCCCAAGTTCGCTCCAATAAACTTGTTTTAAGTGCAATGCACATCTTAAGCGACCCTGAACCTGCGTCCACCGGCGGTGTCCGCGCACGTGGAGATGGGCGCGCGCAGCCTGGCCGCTGACATAGCACATACCCACGTGGGGGATTGGCCAGGAATCTCCTCGTCTTCCTTGGCAACGGGGGGAGATGGGCGCGCACTGCCTGGCCGCTGACATGGCACATACCCACGTGGGGGATTGGCCAAGAATCGGGCGTGAGAAGGGCTAATGCACCTGCTTAAAGGAGTACTGACACGAAATTTCAAAGCTGAGATCCGCTCTAGCAATCAAGTGCAACGACAACACAAATAGGTGTCTGTGAATAAATGCATCTTTCTTTCTTTGTAGTTGTGTGTGTGTGTGAGATCTCTCTTTCGCGAACATTACCGAACCGCGCAAATTCAACTCGTGCATTCGCACTTTAATTCACATTCTTCCCCTCGGGGAAATGCGGGGAATTTTTTCCTTCAAGACAGCTGCGTCGTCTTTGGCTACGTGAAAATATTTTTATATCTGTGTATTATTACATCTTATATGTGCTGTCAAAATTTAAAAACTTTGGGTGCGCTAATGCATAAACTTGTAACATATCAGCAGACCACAGCGTGGCAGCCGTGACGGCCGGGAAGGTGATAACGCAACAAAGCTTGCATTCAAGCAGAGCGCTCAACTGTGTTACTAAAAATGATTTAAAGAAATAAACAGATACGACAAAAAAGAGTGTGTGGTGTTCTTAGGTGAACACCCGCCTATCGCTCACTTTTGGATCGACGTTACTTGATCGCCTTGTGGTGTTGACACCGATTTTGACTTGCAGAAATGTGTTTCCTTTGCCAGCCTCAGCTTCATTCCTAATTTTTATAATACATGCCAAGTGTTTTTATATCTTTTATGCGCAATATTTGATAGCTTGGTTGATAGCGTCAAATTACACTGCATGTCGTCATAGCTATACGTGCATGACGTCACTGACTGCTTACGCAAAAAACACGGCGAATTCACCGTGAATTTATGCAGTCGAGAATAGGCCCCCAACACTGTAGAGGTTACATTGTTGTCGGCAGTCGCCTTTTGCAGCACCCTCACCCACTAGCCACTGTCTGTAATCAAAGTGTCAAAGTTCGACACGCCCGCCGCAATCTTGCCGACTCGTTTTTTCTATAACTTGACGTAATTAACTGAACAGTACCAATCAATCTACTCCTCGAGCTCGGCAAAGCGCAAAAACATGTCCCCAACGTTAAAGTTGACATCTCCGGCTGCGGCAGCATTGGCGCCCAGGGGCAGCATTGCCGGGGTACTGCCGGCAAGATAAGACCCGCGAAAATCTGCCGGCTGCCGGCAAAATAGCAACTGTGAAAATGTGTCGGCAGAATAATCACGTGGCCTGGACCAGCCAATGGGAAGGAACTGCTGGCAACTTTTCTCCCAGGCTAATCTGCCGGCAGCCGGCAAAATAGCTACTGCCTATTTTTTTATGATGTATACGTTGTTGCACGCATGTGTGCAGGACTTGTCCATCGAACTTCTCTAGATTTTTTTTTCTCCCCCACTGCCGGCTTAGAAAACCATTTTGAAGAACGCTTTTATATTTAAAGAGAAACACAAATGGTCAACTGCGCAGCCGTAACGAAAAATTTGCGCTCACTGCTAGGTGAGCGTCCTAGAAGCTTCGTTTACAACACTGTAATCCTGCCAATCACATTGCGAAAATCTCGCTTGCGACGAAGGCTGACGCGACAGCTTTTTTTCATCAAACCTGCCTTCAATGTCGCTAAAATTTGGCCTAACTATAGCTACACGTAAAAGATTCGTTTGAGTGTTAATATTTATATCACTGCGCTGGTTAAATTTAAGCAACTTTATATTGTATTCGGAATGAAAAACATCCCCCTCGCGAGGGGCACGATCAAATGCAGAGCATTTCCGGGGGCGCACGACGTTAAGTAGTTTGCGTTACGTTAATGTTGTTGCACTTGTGGCAACTGCTGACGAGAGAGCGCTCGTCAGCAGTAATTTGAATGAGTCAACGATATAAGGCGCGTTCGTAGCGTCCCATTCTGTGTCGGCTTTGTGGCGCAGTGGGTAGAGCACCATGTACATTGCGTTCCGCCCGCAGGGTCGAGGGATCGAAACCGGGCGCCGGATAGCATTTTTTTTTTATATAGTAGGGACAACGACGGTGCGGACTACGGACGTCAACGCGGGTGACATCGTGAGTTACTGAAATGTTCCGCATTTAAAATAAAGAGTATCGCAAGCTCTCGTAAATAATGTTGGAGCAGTGAAACGCTGTTACCTTTTTGGCTTCCCACAAATGCCATTGCGTGTCATGTCACAAATGAGAACAGCTGAAACTGCTTACGTCAACTGCATTCCCGAAACTGGGGCTTCCTGACATTTCCCTATTTCTGTTTTTTACCCAATGTCCAAATCCATAATCGGAGAAAAGCTTGCTACAAACCACGGCATACAGCTTCCGTGTCATTATTTCGGCCGTTCAGGGATTCCCGGTGGGTCGCCGCTTTTTTAGCGTAGCAATTAAAGCTAATTTACACTGTCACTTTCAAGCCACTGCACATAAAGGAACAGAAATGCAGCATGCCATGTCTACAAGTTTCATGCGCGCATACGGCGCGAAATAGACCCGAAGTGCGCACCCCGCGTGCTTCCGCCTGCTACCGCTCAGCGGAGCATCCACACTAGCAGCGCGACGCTGTCGCCACCTATATGCCGATCTCGCGGCGAAATTTCACGGTGAGTTACGCGCCCTCAGTGGGCAGACTGTTGGCAACAGTTTATCCTCCACCGTGTTGTATTCTAGTTCACTATAACCGTGTTGCGCGCAGCTTCTGAAATTAGACTAGAGAGTTTTAGCAGTCCGTCCGTTCCATCCGGTACGTAGTTAGCGTGTTGACTGGGACCCGTCTGGGCACTTGGGCATTCGTCACGGTAGGGGGATTAGTTCCGCTGGCCTGCCTTCGCCATGTCCGCGCCTCCTCGCCCTTCCGCGCGCGCAGGCGCAGACGGGTTCTGTCAACCCGGTAGCAACGTACGTGACGGACTGCTGAAACAGTCCGTTCCGTCATGTACGTTGTTACCGGGTTTACCGGGGCCCGTCTGCGCCTGCGCGCTCGGAAGGGCGAGGAGGCGCGGACATGGTGAAGGCAGGCCCGCGGAACTAATCCCCCTACCGCGACGAATGCCCAAGTGCCCAGACGGGTCCCGGTCAACCCGGTAACAACGTTCACGACGGTACGGACGGACTGTTAAAACGCTCTATTAACTGCAGTGAACAGCGCAGAGTGACGCGACGCGCATCGTGCACCACCACACGTCATGCACAACACTGCCATTGTATCTTACTTTGGATTTGCATAAGGAAGGGGGGAGAGCGCGCACGCAGTCCCCCCACTACCAAAAATTGCATGCCCCATCTACCCCAGTTTGGGGAAGTGGCAGGGGTCAACACGAGCGGAGTGCAATGCACGTGCCTCGCCCTGGGAGCGCACCCGTCCGGATCAGCGCAACTTCGACACCAGGTAAGTATGCCCCCAAATGTCTGCCATTTTGACGCCACCAGATGGAGCACAGACAGGTGCGCCGGTGGCTTCACTGACACTTATTCTAATTAAATCACTTTAAAAGAGATTTATGGCTTTCACACAATACTTTTTCTAAAAATATTCGCGGCTCTTCTCATTGTTTTAATCAAGTGTTGCTTTCAACAACACAGAAAGAAAATAAAATAGCTTTTAATAGAACGCCTGCACGGGGTAAGTTTGCAGAACAGTTTATTGTAGCGAGTGCTTCTTTTACCAGAACTGACACTCATCTAAGGAAGTAGCGAAAAGTTAACCTTCAAAAATCAGTGGAAACGAACTAAAAGGGGCCTATTCATAAACCCAGCAAATAGCGTTTTTTTTTTAGGGGCGAAGCTCCTAAAGCCATGGGTCTATCCATCCCTTGTGTCTCGTGGTACGTGACCGCCGCATGCTTTCGGAGATGTCGCAAAGTGGGCCGCGTTGCACGCGCAAGAACCGGCTGCAACCGGCAGCGCAAACTCGGCACCGGGAGCGCGAGCTTGTCTGTGTTCGCCAACGGAGGCGCGAGCGCACGTGCACTGCGAGGGGGAGATCACGCAAGAGATCACGCCACGAACGCAGGCAGTCGTTCTCGGAGATCGAACGAGACGCAAGGACCTTTGCTCGTTTCCTCTCGTCTTGTTCGGGCACAAGTTCGCCCTAAATAAAAGTTCTTTCTTTACCGTTGTGTCCCATCCTACGTGACAAATTGTGGTGGAGGTGCGGGGTAGTCCTCGATGGCGCGGAGTCTTTCACCAGGTCTGGGCCTGGGAGCATTGACTCCGAAAATAAAAGTTGATTTGTACAATGTACGCACACAGTCTTACGTCTTTCTTAATGATGTAATGGGCGAACTTTCACGGGAGAGTTACGGTTACCGATGATCTCCCCCTCTCGAGCTTCGCCCCACTTATCATCATTCATTCCGTGGATATGGCGTGATTTTTTTTCTTTTCAGTTACGTTACGAATTTCCCGCGTCTATTGTTCCTGCAGATAGCCCGCTGGGACTTGGAAGTTCTAGGACTGCTGTTCCATTGGAATAATAGCACATGGAAAAATCGAGCGCCTCGTGGCGTCCTGGACTCTCGCTCGGCCTCTCCTCCCCACACCCTTCCCCTCAACGGCCCTCACGCTGAGCCACCACAGCAACACCCTGCAGCCACGTATGTAAGCTTTGCGCTTACATGCCGCAACCACATGCAGTGTATTTTTCGCGTTTTGACGCGTCGACGTCGCCCCGCGTTGCGCGTCGCCAAAATGCATGGAGACGCGAACTGACACGCAAGACGTTAACGCCGATGTCTATGCTCTCCAGATACAAGCGCGCATGCCCTCCGCATTTTTAAATGCAGAGCATTTCAGTAACTCACGATGTCACCCGCGTTGGCGTCCGTAGTCCGCATCGCTCCCCGTCGGTCTGGCATTGGATTGGATTCGATTGGATTGGACTGGCTTGGATTGGATTGGCTTGGCTTGGCTTGGCTTGGATTGGTTTGGATTGGATTAAAGTGGATTGTGTTGGATTGTGTTGCGTCATAGCTGCGCCACGTTGCGTCATAGCCGCTCCACCGTGCGTCATAGCCGCGGCAGGGGGTTCACGGCACGTTTCACGTTTCACCATCGACTTCATCGACAATGTCTACGCGGGAAGAGAAGGCGGCGCGGCGGCGTGCTGCGGATGCTGAGCGCAAGCGCCGCAAGCGAGCCGCCGACGCCGAACTTCGCCAGCGAGAAGCCGCAGCCATTCGTGAACGTCGGGCGGCGATGCGGGAGGGAAAACAAGCACAAAAAGAACAGAACTCCTGCTGGCGCAGTTTCAGGCAGGGGGCGCGCGAGCACTGCGAAGACGGGAAATTTGAAATGCGTCGGGTGGTAGCAGTGAGCGGATAACGGCGCTACAGCCCATTATGGCGAATCAGTGCTCTGCATTTCCAACAGTTTTCACGTAGAGTGGAACGGCTGTAACTTTTTTAAGTGTGAATAAGCGACCCCAAACCATCCACCGCCGGCGTTGGCGGCGGCGGCGTCCGCAGTGCTCCTCTATAAAGAAAAACAGCATCCGGCGCCAGGTTTCGATCCGCGGACTTTGCGGCCGCAGCGCGACGCTCTACCGATCAAGCCACGGACGCGACGGTGATATCAGTGTTGACGCGCCTTATATCTTTAACGCATTCAAACTACGTCGTCAGCGGCGTGCGTTGGCGACTCAGCGGCGTTATAGCGGCTTGATAACTGCGTGGTGTACACGTGATACTACAAACCCGATGGAAGAGATGGAAGAGAAGGAGGCGAGGCGGTGGGCTGCGGGGGCCGAGCGCAAGCGCCGCAAGCGGGCCGACAACCGTGTATTCGCACTTTCACATTCTCCCCCTCGGGGAAATGCGGGGGAATTCTTTTTTTTTTTTTTTTTGCTGTCATAACAACCAATCCAAAGTACAGTCAAACCCGACTATAGCGAACTGTAATATGCGCCGCGATTAGTTCGATATATCCAATAATTCGATATAGCCGAACCCGTCTATAACGAATTTTTTTTGTTACGAGTTCGCAATACGCGGGACCCACCCTGCCATTCCCACATAACGAAACGAACACATAAAGTATGCCATTACCATACACAAAACAATCCATTTATTGCATGCAATAAAGCTACTTCCCGCCTTAACTGCCTACAATTCGCAAGAAAGGGGCAATTTTGTTTTCACTTTCGTTTTGGCGGCACCAACTAGCACCGCATTCTCTACACGTTTGCACCAGTTCAAGTCCGTGTCCTTCAATATCGAAGCAATATTGGCGGAGAAGATCAGCAGGCAAAAGCGCTTCATAAAGCGTCGGACGGCTTTACGTTGTGATATCCCCAGTCTCTTCAGTGCTTTCAGCAGCACCAGCTGCCATGACATCGGCGACGGTGTGTGCGCTCGAGGGGCTCATAGTGACGGCACCATCGTCGTCAACACTCAGTAAATCCTCTGAGAACACTCCTTTCGGCACAGCATCTGAAACGTTAGCGAGTTCTAGGCGCAGTTCGCCGATGATGTCGTCTGCCTCGCTGGCTGGATGGACTTCGTCGTGAATCCCGTGCGCCGGGAACAGTTACGGAAGGTGTGGGCACGGCCGCTCGATGGAAACTAGGTCGAGCGGCCGTGGTGTGGGGCGTCACGTCGGTCTATGCGAAGCTCAACATCTTAATCGCTGCTCCGAGACCACGCGTTTCGGTGGCAATTGTAGCTACGCGCGCCGAGTTCGATATATCCGATGTGAACTTCGTTATAAGCAATATGCTTCTCATGCATTTTCGTAGCAGATTTGCTTTTGTTCGATATGTAGCGCAATTCGCTCTGTCCGGGTTTAACTGTAGCTGGTATCCTCGGTTATGTACTTACATTTTGCTTCAAACATGCCTGAAGCATATCGCTGTAGTTTTGGACATTACCCCCGGCCCTGTGTTTTCACAAATTCCCGATTACCTCGCTTGGCCGTTGAGGTGTAGAACTAAGTTCTGCTGTTATATGCAACTCGTACTAATGTCTCAAAAGTAGTTTCACAGTTTTGCTAACCAACACCTGTGGGGCGAATCTGGATTCTCCAGTAGAGTGGGTGCTTCTACGGATCCCTCGGTATATGTTCGGCCCCACCTTATTTATTGACACTAGTTCGGCCGTTATTGGATCGGTTTGGCCGTTATCGAATCGGTTTTTGCCAATAGAACTTTAACGTGGACAAATGCGCACAGCAAATTTAAGAATTTTACCCTGATACGCCGCTCAATGCCAAGAAGCCTTTTCCCAACTGAAACTGCTGTTTTACAGGGTTTTCCCCTGACTAATCCTTAATGGGGAGAATCAGAACTTAGGGTAAATTACCTCATTAAGACGTGTTGTCGGGCGGGTTGGTTCATATTGCGGAAATAAGGATAAAATAAAATAAGAATCAGCAACCGTCCTGTCCGTTCGCCGTCTTTGTCTATGCTGCGCTAAATATCATTTCCGTAAACTACCTGCTCTTACGGATTCCTCAGCATGTTAGGGCGGCTACAGAACAAAACCCGCGATGATGGTTCGCGGGGCATCTCGTGTTTTGCCGAGAGTAGCGCCACCCGTCTCCAGCGACGGTGAGAATCGCCAAGATGGCCTTCAGGTTTCCCATAGGCCACAATCGTTCTTTGTTTTCTAAATAAGCAGGTAGGTGCCGTTCCTGTTCTTGGTGTGAAACAAAATAGACCACAAAGTGCGTCCTTCATGTAAAGTTTTAGCGCGAAAGGATGGTTCACTCAGGAAACAATTTTTCAAGACAGGCATTTATCGATGCAATACCCTGTATTCACGCCACCACTTCCACCAGGGGCTTGCTGGCTTTAATTCAAGTTTAGCGGCTGCTACGATGTTGGGCCTTGCGCAGTGCGCTTTCAGTCTGCCGCCACGAACATATGCGCACAGACGGCGACACTCATACGCAGCTTTCGCTTCAAAAATCTACCCCAAACACAGATAAGGCGCATTATAAGTACAAAGCAGCGATGTGTCAAGTTTGCCAGTACCGCAGCAATTGGGCATATGCCAGATTATATATCAACGAGCCTAGCACAACGTTATCTGCAAGCAATTATTCCACGGGTGATTTACCGTAGGCCTGTCTTTGTGTAATTTACCGTTAAATGTTATCATAGGCTGCATCAGGCCGGCTGTAACGGCCTTGATCTTGGCAGTAGTTCTGCGAGGCCTACCACGTGGCGTCGAATGTCTGACGCATTTAACATTTTAAACCTGGTTTTACGCACCAAAGCAGGGATACGGAGGGCTCTGGATTAACAACGACCACTTGCAGAAAAATGGCCGCCGCGGCCGGAAACTAACTTGCGTACTTGGGCTCAGAAGCACAATAGCAACTGCGACAGGTATGCATTTAACTTTATTACCTAATAGACATCGCTCTGTGCGTAAACTTTTACTTACGGGGCCCTTTATGAGTCATAAAGCATCCTGAATTCCGTTTTTCCCCTTTGAAGTTTAAAATTGAAATTTGAACGCGCCGAAACATGCTTGGCCATGCAGCACTGCGTGGTTTAGGGCTCGTGACTATTAGGCCATTTTTGGGTCCCTTCTGTCAACTACGTTTTTTTCTGCTGAGAATCCGAGCGCTAACCGGATTCGTTGCGTTTCTTAAAGTGACCGCAAGCTGAACGTTGAAGTCTGCAACATTTATCACTGGTGTCCGAACTTTACGACAGCTGTGCGTTCCGCTGGGTCCGCGTCTTCTCATCCGCGTAGCCTTACGGATGTGTACCTTTCCGGGAGGAGTACGCAGAGTCCACACGCAAAGCGTCCCTGCGGGATACCTGGTGATTCCATCGAAGTTTGGGCTGATAACGTACGTCGGGTCACTGTCAACGACCTCGGGTCTTAGCGCACCCTTGCAAGCCGTATCAGAGTCGGCAATGGCGGGAAGGTTCAGGCTGCGGGAGATGACATGGCCCGCTAGAAAAATAACAAAGTCGGGGGGCAGTGAGGTTGGAGAATTATGTAAAGGACACTTGAAGGAGTAGCGACACAAAATTTCATAGATTAGATACCTATGTAAAATGCTTCCCTTTTATCAGGAGATATCACCCAGCAAGTTTCAACAGTAACCGTTTAGTATAACATATTTTAAATCCATTCTAATCTGTGCCTGCACGAGAAAGCCCAGAGCGGGCCAGCATGACATCTGCTCCTTGCTCCAAACTGCCGACGTCGGGGCTCCCGTGACAGCCGACACGCCGGCTGTGGTTGGCGCGCGCTGCTACGCCATGTGTACACGTCATGGTTTTGGGACTGACGTCATGATGCCTGGGCGCGTGGGTTAGCGTGGGGATGGTGAAGACCTCGGCCGGTCTGGGCGCGCGCGTCCAGACCGGCAGCAGTGCGACAAGAATGGTGACGTCAGGTGCACCCTCCTGTCATGGCGGTCGCTCGGCGTTCGTTTTGTCGAAACCGAAACTAACACTAATAAACGACGCCGCAAATGATTGTTTACGCTGAGATCGGCCGTCTAATGTGCCATTTCATGATTAGTGGGCTGGTAGGCATCCACAGCAGCGAAAAAAACCTAACACGAAAATTTCGTGCCAGTACTCCTTCACAAATTATGCGAGCCAATTTAGGTCTGAGCAAAAGTTCCAGGAGCATTTTGCTGCGTTTCTTTAAATAAGACAAGAAGCACGGAACTAAAATACAATGCAAAATGGTCATAAAATACCAACCAAGAGACACAGACATAAATATGTTACACAATAAGTCCTTAAAATGGTCCTTTATAAAATGGCCTGCAAGCAAATCAAACTTGGCCACATTGCGAGCATGGTTCAACATCTGCACACCAGAATGTCAGAGATATTTCAAAATACCCATAGCGGTTAAGGTCTACATATGATAGGACTCACAGCCATGATCTTATTAACAATAAACAACAGCGTCACATTCGGGACTTACTGGCGAATCATAGCCCTTGGGGTTTGGCAGGCTAACATCCTCAATAAAAACATCAAAGAAACAAGTAAGGAACGTTATGCAACCCAGTCCATCAAAAACGCTCATTTATGCGTGTACTGGGGGTTATTCTGCAAGGAACATCATCATCTGTCAAAAACACACATAATCCCACTCAGTAAAACATACGCATTACTTTCAAAGACATCAATGCTAAGGGCACGTCATTAACACAAATTTTTCACTCGCACTCTGTAAAAGTCCTCATGGAAATAACAATTTTAACCCATGATGTAGCCTTGGCATTCAAAAGTTACTGCCTGTCAAAAAATTGAAAAGCCACCTACCACAGCAGAAAAATGTGGCTGCTAATGTGAACAGCTTCATCCTTCAAGCGAGCAGGCCTAAGTGTGCCTCTTGTAAAAGAAAGCATGCCGCTGTCAGACTTATCTTATCATGGCCGAAATTCATTGTCTAACAGAGGTAATGAAGCAGGGGGTAGGACGATAACAAAGATAAGAAACAATGCCCACAAATAATTGTGCCAATTTCATCACTGCGTGACAGCTGCCGCAATGCAATGCCATCATCAGCAATTTAATACTCGTTAGGGGTTTGGTGCATAATTATTGCACACACTCGCAGCTGGGTAGCACAGACGATGCAACCTATAAACTCGATTGTGAAAGCACCAAGTCTGGGAGCAGGCACCTGTTTTATGTACACAAAGAAGGGTCCAAAAGGTCACCATAAGCATAGGCCTGTGCCCAATTATTCAGAAGTAAATAAAACACTTTTAGGCGTACAATAAGAGCATTAGATGCCACCCAAGTTCAACGAGGGGCCGAGTTATAAATAGGATGATATAACGCATAAATACAAACATGAAAAAGTACAGACCACCGAGCAACATGGATTTGAAACTTAAGATTACTGTTGAACCCCTTGAACTGTCATTTGAGCGCACAAAAAAGCGAGTCATGAATTGTCACCAACTAACGTTTCAGCGTTATTGCACTTTATGGCGTAGCTTACGATTACTGTTGAACCCTTTGAACTGTAATTTGAGCGCACAAAAAAGCGAGTCATGAATTGTCACCAACTAACGTTTCAGCGTTATTGCACTTTATGGCGTAGCCAGCACTTCCCAATCACTGTGTCAACGTTCATTTCAGAATGGTTAGATAGATTAAAACAGCCACGTTTACTTTTTTTGCGATCCAGCTAAATGCAAGGGGAGTGTACGCATAGTGTACATAAGCTATGCACAAAAAGTTGTCTAAATTTTGCTTACAACACATCATAACAAAAAAAATCATCTTGTTAAGGACTTTTCTGTCTTGCATGTGTCCCCTAATACATATGCAAAACAAATAATTATACCAGGCATTACTAGTAATAAACCTCTACTTACATTGTAAAGGTACCAGTGAACACCAGGTTTTACACTACATGCATGGACAGTAACTAAATTATCCACATGCCCTCGTATTTTTGTCATTAAAGGAGCCATAAAAAGAAAATACAACTTCGTTTAATTTGAAAAAACTAGGATTCAGTATATCACTCAGCTCCATTACAGCCAGAAAAGATGTTTTTTTAACGAAAAAAAAAGCAAGTAGTATTTAAAAACTTTCAAATTTTGTGCCACAGTGACGTGTTATGAGCAAGAATGATGTCATACGGGCCAACAATAAAACATAATTTTCAGTGCGTTAACTGCACGTTAGCATTCAAGTGATGCGGTCAAATGGAACTAGAGGCCCCATTACAGACGTCCACTCATGTGCCGTTGCGACAGGTCAGTTAGGCAGCCGCCAATCGCACAAGCAAGGTTCCGTGAGGTCATAAAAAAGTTGTGGGAAATGACTAGGCGGTCGCGACTGCTTCACAAGTTTTCTTTCATATCTCCGTTATTTGTTCGAAGATTGCGATGATATTGGTGTCATTTTTATCGGGACTAAGCAGTCTTTATAATAAACTAAACTTGTATTTTGTCTTCATGGCTCCTTTAAAGAAATGTTTAAGAGCCTGTTCACAAAAAAAAAAAAGCAAATGTAAAGGCATAATACTGCACTTTGAAGTTGAGGGTCTTGCAGAAGCCCGGCTGGTCGGGAGATAATTTTGCAATAAAATGGGGACACCAACCAAAAGAAATTACTCTAAAAGCAACAAAAAAGAGATATTTCAGCTCCTATATGGAAACCTTGTTCACAACTAGGCAAGATTAACAAAAATGTGAACTGCCCATGGTGGCTGCCCTCATTTTCCCTCTCCATGCCTGCAACTCATTTGAAGCGTTTGCAACCATATCAGATGTCACTGGGCCACCGAAATGACACCAAACTGCAGCAGCATAGCACGCATTGGTATTTCAAAACCTCACGTGGAGGGAGAAAAAGACAAATGAAAATGGCGCCACCAAAATCCATAATGTGCACTTCCCCACACTTGACAATTCTTACTTCTGCGGCGAGATCAACAAATTGTAAGCTCTGGGGGAGAAAACATAAAGCACTCAGCAAAGAAGACTGTGCTGAGAAAAAAGAAGTGCTAGCAAAAAAAAAAGGTGGTTAACCTGTACTTTTACCATACTTATCAGACAACTATCATATACAGATAGCACAGACAGCATTTATAGGAAATGTTTAACTTAAATGCCCATCAACAGCTTGCTCTGCTTTTACCTGTGGCCACTAGGCCACTACAGTTGGCATATGGAGTGAACATATGGATACATATGCAGGGGCAAATTTTTCCCTGGAGCCTCACAGAGTTCCATTTGGTTATGAAACAGTTTCGCTCTCAAGTCCTCCTTCACGTAGGCGGTGATCAGACATGGCCCAGACACACACACAAAAAAGAATAACAAGTGATATACGCATTCCATTTTACCCAAAAAATGTTACCACAGTGACATGAAAGCAGCGGTTTGGCCAAATTTAAATGAAACAGGCAATGCAACTTATTGTGAACAGATCAGTGGGATGACGCGTTTGGCGGTTCCTTAAAAAATAGTAATGCGTCCCCATCAATACTTTGCTTGCCCATCGGTTGAAGCACCAAGCCATCTTGCTTTTCGAGCAAAATGCGCAGCACCAGGCTGGTTGTTCCAATTTGAAAGGGACCCTGCAACACTTTCAATAAACGCTTCCACTCTTTCCTTTGTGTCTGCAAGCAGTGTGAAAGCTACAGTTATTGCCAGCATGGAGCGGCACTGCGTGATTTGCCCGTCGCACCAGATACACCTTCCGTTTCTGCTTTCTTTTTGTGGCTTGATTTTTGAAGTTGCTATCAAAAAGCGTTCACTGCTGCAACTGAAGGACCACTGGCCAACAGCCGCTAGTGACGTAATTATTTGGGCCATCGAAGAACGTCAAGACCGGGAAAGGGAGAAAAATCTTTTGAGCGAGTGTCCAAATTATCTGATGGGCATAGAGCAGTAATTTCTGGCTGAGGTACTGTGCGAATCCCTAATCGAAGTACTGGGTGTGTTGGGTGACTACATTCTGCAAGCATTTAAGATTTCAAAAAAAAGTTGAAAAAGGTGTTGCAGGGTCCCTTTCATTCAAAGTGTGCCAAGCCTTGGAATCACGGTTTGTTCCCTGATTTGAACAGGCTAAGTCACTTTTAAAGACGCTCTTAAAATCAAAGGAAAGTATTTGATGGGAAGATTTGGTTGCAGTGGGATGCTAAGCTCTATTTTGAGAGCAATCTAAAGGGGGTCAATGAGGGCTACCAGCACACAGAAAAATGAACAATGACCACCGAATGTTCTTTGCATTTCAAAACAGATTGTACACCTCGAATAGTGGAGTCTGTGGTTTGCCCTTGGTAGCAATTCACCGGTCTCTGTATGTGCCTACTTCCCTCCGAGTTATTTTGATGTCCAATGTACGGTGATTCAACAAAACTTTTTTGGGGGCTACTTGGTTTATGATTCTTAAATATGTTCAGCGCAAAAAACCAAAGACAATACACAAGAAAGGAGACAGGACAAGCGCTAACTTTCACCTCAAGCACTAACTTTGAAATGCCACAATGAAATGGTCTATTAAATTAAAGCAGTAATGACTTTTCAAACACGAAGCAGGGCAAGTCACCCTAAGCCCTCCTTCACACAGCCGTCACCTTCTCTGTCACGGTACCGTCACGTCAACAAAAAGCGACGTTGACGGAACGGAGAAGTGTTCAGACTGGATCTACACGGGAGCTTTCTGTCAGATTACAAGGTCGTCTGCCTAGTGATCAGTTTAGCCTGGAATTGAGCGTATTTAATCCGAACAGTAAATAAAATGGTTTGTGCTCACTTTTCACTAAATTTAGCCGTAAAAATTTGTTTTCTGATTAGCTGGTTTAGCGCGGGCCATGGTTCCGTCACGTTGACGTCGGCCTCCCGTCACCGTCGCACCGTTTTCGGCGAGAAATCAGTCGAAAAACGGCGCCCATGACGGAAGACGGTGACAGGGTGAAAAATGGCTGTGGGAATGAGGGCTAACAAGCTTGAACTCAGCAGCAGCAGCCCTAAGATGCATTTTGGACAGACCGGGGGGAGGTCATCCAAGGGTGTAGCAATTAGCTGCACCCTGAGATCAAAGTCAACGGGTCAGAAGAGTTTTTCAAACAGCTAGTGCTTATGTTTCAAAAAACAGAAAGGGCCAGTAAACACCAGGGCTTCCAGATCTGTAAAAGTTCAATGGTAAAGATACACCAATGGAGATCTACATTCGTCTTTGCTTCAAGAGTTCCAAAACTATTTGTTTCCAAGCTACAATGATCAGCCCACTGCCCAGTGGATGGGTGAGTACAGTTGCAAAATTTCAATGGCTTTCTTTTTTTTCAAAAACCTGCCTTGGCTATGGCTGGTAACGAAACGGGTCTTTTTCTTCTTTCTTTCGGCAGCGTAGTTCACTCAAGCTGATGGGTCCATCTGATTCACCTGCACCACGTGAACCAGTTCAGGTGGTGCAGCACTTATACTCCTGTCACACGGCAGATCTAATGACATTTACAGCAAATGTCATTCACTCTAAATGTCATTAGTTCGGCGCTACACGAGAATACCAAATGACATTTGAAGCGAATGACATTTAGCGGCTAACTGAGGTCCCGTACCTCAGTTAGTGGCCAAATGAGTAGCCTCGGCAGCAGTAGCGCGTCCCTAGACAACAAAATTCAGTAACAAACCAAAGAATACTGTTTCTAAAAACTGTCAGTAAGCTTATATTTTCTTTTTTGTATTGTTGTTCTAATAAGAAAGACCAGCAAGTACTAACAAAAAAGAAAATCTCGTCCCCAGTGCGCGCGCTGCCCTAATCCGCATTTTTTGCAGACTTGTCTCAGCTTGTGATGTCTACTGATGTCACCTAAATTGGTGGTTTTCTTGTTTTTATTTTAAAAATTCTCCTTTGTTACGTTTTTTTTTTAAATATTACGTGTGAAAACATTCTAGATGCGCTTGAAATGTAATTTTGCGGTTTTGCGAGCTCGATAATCATCACCGCTATCACAATCAAATGACATTTGTTCCGCCGTGTGGAACCGCACGGCCGAGCCGAACGTCATTTACAGCTAATGTCATTCAGTTCGAATGACATTAGATTTGCCGTGTAACAGGGGTATTAGTCATTCTGGTGAGGGTGAAAAACAAAAATGCTCGTGTACGAGATTTCGGCACACGTTAAGATCCCCAGGTGGTCAAAATTAATCCGGAGCCCTCCACTACGGTGAACCTCATCGCCTGCGTTGCATCGGTGCGCTAAACCCTACAATCAGTCAACCAATAAAAACCGCAATTCGTTTCAGTGGTGCACCCGCACTGCACCGTTCGATTCACCAGTGGTGCCGACAGGTGCAAGACGAGTTCATGGCTTTGCCTGCACTCCCCGCCGAGGAAGCAGCAGCCAAAAAAAGCGCAGGTCTCGTTCCACTGATCACGCAGGATGGCGGAACTGGTACTGCACTGCTGTGACCTGGTGCAAGAGGTACAGGGTGAATCGAACCGACGCAGTGTTGGTCGGCCACTCTGACCTTTCTGTTTCCCTTCATCCAGTTTTCAACTTCAGAGATTGCTTCACGGCGTCCTTTACGGTAATCCCATGTGATGCTGCGAGTGGATTAGTTTGCTTTAGCTTGTTGTCGAAGCTATGGTCAATCCAACACGCACGCTTTTCCCTGTTTGCTTGCTCTGCCACTCCTTCGTTTTGTTCAGCCTGGTTCGTCTTTTTTTGTTCGCACTGCTAGCAAAGCGGTGGCTGGCAAGTCGTCTTGACGGGGAAGAAATGCGCCAACGTTCACGTAGGGCGAGATCACGGCTTGAACTTGACCAGCGGTATGCTTTTGGACGACAGGCAGCGGTCGCAGACCCACTCGGCGTAAACCTCCTGCGTGAGCAGGTGGAACGCCGCATCCGTGAGTCCCGTGCAGATCCTGTGGAACCAGAAGTTGCAGCCGCTCTCGCACAAAATGGCCTGGTCGTTGTCGTGAACCTCTTTGTGGCACACGCCGCACGGGTAGATGGGAGGCGCGTTGGGGTTCTGAGGATTGAACACCATGGGCTGGTCGGGAGGGTAGACCTTTCCGGACGACATGGGCATCGGTTTCGGGTGCATCCCGGACGGAGGCATCACGGGACCCGACGGCATTTGGGGCTGAGCGACGTTCGGCGGCTGGTGGAGCATGGCGTGCTGCGGGGGCCGCCGATGCAGGTGGCTCTGCTGAGAGGTGACGGTGTCGTCGAACGGGTTCGAAGCGACTATCGTCTCTCCGTATCCCGTCATCGGAGGCGGCGGCACCAGGTCGGGGATGGATGGACTCGCCTGTGCCGGTGTCCGACGCTTCTTGGTCGACGGGCTCTCCGGCTGCAGCTTCATGTCGCCCGCCCCGACGCCGGAGCCATCGAGGTCGGCGTCCTTGAATTTGTTCGCCCCCTTTCGCTCACGAGGCATTTTGGGCTGCTACTTTAGAACCTTGTCCGCCGGGGTCAACACATCAGAGCGACGTTAGATGATGCGACAAAAACAAAAGTCGCGACAAACTTCGCCGGTTAGCACTCCGTAGAAAGCAGTAGAAAGCGACGCGGCGACGCTCTTAGCGACGCGCTCGTAACGGCTCAACATGGCTTAGCCTGAGATTGTATTGGATTGCTTACAAGTTGGATAGCTTACAGATTGGCGGTGAGAATATTTTGGCATATAATTTGGCTCAGTAAGATACAAATACTTTTGTGCGAGAGCAAATTTTGGCACCATAGTTTATTCAGTATAAAATAGTAAACTTCCTGCCGTCTGTCGACAATGACTGTTTTTGTTAATAAAAGCTGTAAATAATGTCAATTTTATTTAAATTTCAAGTTTTATTGAATACATTGGGTATTTAAGTCTGACCAATCCGCTTACTTTTTGTTTACTACAAAGAGGGGTGCACCGTGCCATGACCACCATGACCGTGCACACCTGCCCTTCAGGAGAGGAATTAACCAACCTTTTGGCCGGGTGAGGAGCATCGCTAGGCGGATGTGACGTCACGTTTGCTCGCAGCGCTCCCGCGCGGTATGTTTACATTTTTCCGAGTGCTGCCTACACGGCGTACGTGCCGTAGCGATTCAAGTAGTCGCGTTCGATTTATGCGGTCGACGCAAGAATTCATAAACTGGCGATGGTTGTCGCCCTGTCAGTCGTCGTTCAGCAGCTCCAGCGTCTTCTGGCACTACAGCTTTGCAGTTATCTGTGGGCGTTCAACTGTCCACCATCGGCCGACCAGGTGAGTGTTTTTTGGCGGGTTTGCAATCAGTTCGCATATCTCCTACTGCAAAGCTTGCTTTCTGCTCGCGGCAGTTATATTAGCGACGTTTACGAAATTCTTAACGGCGCGTTCTCACCGTCTTGCATTATTGTCGCTGTTTATGCTGCTCTGTTCGCGTCTGTCGGCGATCGCGAGCTGTTAACGGTTTGTTGCACGGCGCGGAAACTCGCTCGCATTGCAAACCCGTCTCGCCCATGACGTTTCCTTGTCTCTTTAATGTGGCGTCATTAACATCACTTGTTTTCCTCGACGCTTTTTCTAGACAACGTGCCTTGTGCTAATCGATCTTAATATTGTAACGAAAATGAACTTGCAGTACGATCTGTTGGTGAAGTTAGGAGCGTGACAGGACCCTGTTGGCAAGGTTTTCGTGTGTGCGTGTGGTTCGTGAGGGCGTTGTAACACGCTACTTTAGCCTGTTGCACTCGTTGCTGCATCCAGCACTTTTGCTGCCAGGAGTGCCTGACAAGGGATGCTTACTTCGTTATGTGTTTTCATCTTTAATAGTGGGCCCAATCGGCGTTCAATAACCGATGGAAATTCAGCGGGAACGACCCGGATAACGCAGGGCGGGCAAGAGCACTGCTTGTGTGGTCTTCGCTTTCGTTTGCCCTTTTTTTAGTCATCCTAGATTGTTTATTTACTACTGCCTCAACGGTGCTTCATTCCTCATGTTCCGTTTCTTTCTCTTGCAGCATCTCCTGACTGCAGTCACGGTGCCCCTAGCCTGCCTGCAGCACTCATCCTTCCATTCTAGTGGGGGCTGCCATTCTAGTGCAGGCCACTTGTCACAACCAAACGGGTTCCCGACTTTTCCTGGCTTCTATTTGATGGTATACTTTAGATCCACCAGTGCGTTCTCACTCCGTGTACATTTCAAGCGAGGGTTTACAGTAACACGGTAGTGGATAGCCATGAAGACAGCAGCGTGTGTACTAAAAATCAAGTTTAGTTATTTATGCCAATGTCAAAAAACCAACCTGGTCTATGCATCCATTCCAGCCTGACATTTTCAAATACAAGTCTTTCAGTAACTAGTGAAACAATGAAGAGGTAGGGATAGCTCATGCACTGCTTAATTACTACCTTCATTTTTTTACTGTTGAAAATTTATGGATGATGCCACCTAGTGAAGTCCCACCAGAAATTGTTACTATATGCACTACCGATATATCACAATCTATGAGGTGGGCTGGCGTGACCTTCGTGCAAAGAGCACCGTACGTGGTTTCCGTCACGACAAAGTTTGCACTGTAGTCTTGGGCGTGTAATGGGTTATGGCTGACCACAGGGCCGTTTACAGTGCTTTCCAGCTTCCAGTGGAGGCAGGAACATAAATTACGTGGTCGGCCAGGGCACAGTACATGGTGTTAGTCAACACCATAGATATGCCGTGCCTCGGATGCCTGCGTCATATATATATATTTTTTAATTTTACTTTTGAGTTTTGTGTAAGCAAGGATGTATCTAGTGCCCCTATGCTGTCTATCCTTGGTTTTTGTAAACACTAAGTAATATCGCACGGTAGCTTTATTCATCGTAATGAGATTTCTCAGGTGCCAGATTGCTCAGATCTCACATGGTTTCCTATGGCTGCAGGGATGTACAATGTCTTGGGTTCGATTCTTGGCTGCCGGGGCTGCATTGAATTTATAAAGCCAAAAAAATTAACCTTCTGTACACGATGTCTTGGTTTACGCTAAAGATCCTTGAGTGAGAGGTCTAACACACTGCCCTGTGCCTCATAGTGCGAAGTGACCTCAGTTTACTCGATTATGATGCAATTACTTAATGCCTTCTCATGTAAACTCTTGAGTGCAAACGGGAGAAGGTGCACCTACCTCGCCTTGAGCTGTTAGGCTAAGTTGCCTTTTTCGCACGACATCTAAGCTGTGTGAGAAAGCCATACAGGGCTAAGAATGTTGTAAGAAATGCCTCTTACGTGAGGCAGCTCATACATAATGTTTAAAAAAAGCGTGTCACATTATTTTGCAGTGCGCTCTTTAAACGTTTTACACCCCTCCTACCGCCCTGCTTTTATTGTTAATAAAGGCACTTTGCATATGTAGACATAGGAAAATGAAGCAGAAAGACATATAGATATTTTCAGCTGCACAGTGTCGCAGGCTATGCACCTGACGCAATGCTGTTTGTTCATCACGGTTTGCACTGTGCTTTGAAACAGTTTGTTACCAGGGTCCAAAGATTCACTTGGCTATTTCATGTCAGGAATGACACAAAGGGATCACCTGTAGAAGCAATGCCCATCTTATTCTTGTCCTTTTGTAATTTATGAGAGCTGCTGCAGCCAAGCATTCTATCGTATATTTATGAACTAAAAAATACATGGAAAAGGCAGTCTCTAAGCTGGAGGGAAACTATCAAGTAGCATATGCATTTAGTTTAAATAGTGGCGTGTTGCCCAACTGCTGGGCAACCGCATTAAGTTTATGTCGTGCTTGTGATTTGCTCAAGTATGTGAACTAGTCTTAGGCATTTACGTGTTGATAAAAGAATTCCGTGCTATCTTCATTCATTCACTGCAACTCGTTTGTGCTCATGGGGAGCATTCGGAATATGACCCTTAGCATGATAAAAATCAGAATACGCTTTACTCAGTTGGACTCAAGATATACCTGATCAGGACACGTCTACTCCTGAATGCTTAAATACCTGATCACATAAAAAATGGCCAACTTAACAAGCTGCAGGAAAAGAAGCAGCCCCATTCCTTCACCATAAAATAAAAAGAAGACAAGAAGAAACTATTTTACATTTGCAAAAGGTCCAGGCGAGGCTGTTGTTTCTTACGCTTTCAAGAATACATTAACACTGTTGTTGTTTTACAATATAAAGTGAATTTTCCTTACACTACTTCCTCGACTTCAGTTGTTTTCCTTTCTGGGTGACCTATGAGACCAAAGGTGCAATGTAATTAACAGTATGGCTATGTTGGTTGTAAACATGATACAAGAGGAGCACAAAAATATGCATGGCAAAACTCAGGACTTTTGTTGTGATGTTTTTCATTTATAGTTAATTTTGTTTTGTCCTATGGCACAATGCAATTTTGAAACCAGCGTTCCTGAGAAACCTGTTGAGCACAATTTTTCATACTAGGCAACATTACATGCAATGGCTGCACAACACTTTTTGTCTGAATATAAATGTGGCTAAAAGATGTCTGTTATTTTGAAGCAGGCAGTTTTCATTGCCAGTCAGACAAAATGGGGCCAGATGCCATCTGTGCAGAACCGCATGTGACCGCACCATGGGAGGAGGAGGACAAACATTTTATTGAGCCTTTAAAGGCCCCTTAGGGGACGTGGTGACCGGCGTGCCGGTGTCCGCAGCAGCCCTCGCCGTGACCACCCGTTGGGTAGACAGGTCGGAGCTGCCCAGTGCCTCAGCCCAGTGCCCACCGTCTGCTAAGAGAGGATAGGGGTTGTGGGGACAGTTCCAAAGAAGATGGTCCAGTGTTTCCACTGCTCCACAGGCCGTGCAGTTGGTGGAGGGGTAGACGGAAGGATAAATACGGTGGAGGTGGTGGCGACATGGGAGGGTATGGGTTTGCACCAGTCGCCATAGCCGTTCTTCCCTGTTGGATAAATCCGGGTGTGCGGGGGGGAGCTGGCGGCGTGAGAGGCGGTAATGTGCCGTAATGTCTTGGAAGGTCAAGAGACTGTCCCGAGCTGATAGGGCTCCGTGAAAGGGTTCGAGGCTAGGGCCTGCTCGGACGGTGAGCTCTCGAGCGGCCCTATGTGCTGCCTCATTTCCCCTCACGCCCATGTGGGCCGGAGTCCAGATCAGTTTTATTTGTATGGTAGGAGGATTTTTGAAGAGAATTCCGAGCGCCAGGGGCGAGATCATGCCTCTGGCATAATTTCGAATGGCCGTTTTCGAATCCGAGATGATAGTGATAGGGGGCGGCCTATGTGTAAGGGCTAGCGCGATAGGTGACCGGTAAAAAGCGCAAAGGCTCATGGGTACGTTGTCTGCTCCAGCCACTTCCGGTTCGAGATCTCGCCTGGCCTCCCGTACGCCGGCGGCTTTCACGCGCGTGTGTGCGTGTTGTTTATTTGTCAGAGTGCTAACCTTTCAGAGAAGCCCCGAGTAGAATTCATTGTTGTTACACATTAAAGGGGCCCTGAAAGGCATTTTGAGCACACTAAATGAAGTAGCGCAATCGTTAGATAGGGTCGTCAACATCATCTGTGCCAAGTATTACTCTTTTACGCGCAGCGGAAAGCTCACACTTTTGTTGCAAAGTTTGTCGCTTTTTTCTCACCCTTCCCTTCGTGTTTTTGGACGCCGCCATCTTCACATGTCTACATCATCGATTCCCATATGTTCGTCATGAGCTAGACATCCTGCTATTGGGCGGCTTTTTCACGCACTTCCGGCAAAGAGATGAGTCGTCTGCTCAGCATCGGCTCGCCCGCTGATCTGCCAGCGGAGTGCCGGAGTGTTGGACATTTTACGACAAACGAAACAAGTGTAAACAAACGCTTAACCGTTTGTATTGAATGCAACACGGCCATAGCACGACATGGATTTCATACCTGCCAGGTTTTCCGAATTTTCCGGGAGACTCCCGAATTTTCATGGTTTTGTACGATTGTACGACCGAAACAAAAATCTCCCGAAAATGCACCCGTCTTCGGCTTAATCCTTTTCCCAGTATGGCCCCAATGCGCCGGAGGTATACCTGACAATCCAACCCGACACCATTTGGCATCGTTATCAGTGAAGTGCTTAAAAAGTGTAGTCGGCCATGTGCAGGCGGTGAACCTGTTCGTCCCATTGTTAGTTTACTGTTTATAGAAACGCAGCGCCGCCGCAACTTTCATTTAAGCACGAGCACGACCATTCTGAAGGTTTAGCAAGTCTCCAGTGGTGTAGCTTGTTAGTTTACACGAAACAACAAAACAGTTCAGTTCCTGCTGTTTTGTATTGCGCTTGCAGTATGTACTATTTCCAGGACTTTCTGAAAAGGGCGGCGTTAGCAATGTCGAACATTTAAGTGGTGTACCTTGTTGGTAGTTTGGGCGAAGCAACAGTTCATTTCTTGCTATCTTGTAAGTAAATAAAAAATGTGTGTAAAGTTACCCATTCTGTTGTTGCCCCCCCCCCTCCGGTAAGATCTCCCTAATGCCATCCCGGCCAAATCTGGCAGGTATGGGATTTTATGTTACATGAGTACGTACCATAAAGAAAGCCCCGTGACACTTATTTGGTGCAATCGCAGAGAACGCCCTGAGCCGAATGCCAGGGTTTGACGCGTACATTTTATTCAACTTCAAAACAATCCAGAGATGCGTTTCGAACGAACGCAACGTCACAACATGCGTTGCAAGTCTGAACCGCGATTGACAGACGATGGGTTGCCTCCTCCTGCCCGTCGTAAATTCGGCACTCACCTCACACCCGGTTCGCGTGGACGAACAGCAAGTCACAACTCTGGCGCGCAAGCGAGAAGGCTTTTAGCCAGGCACACTACACATACCCCATGCTAGGTTGAGTCGTACGTCGTTCGAGAAAGATAATCCAGACCATGGGAAGCACTATCCACCCGCAGAAGTACAATGTCGCATTTCATCGCGAAACGAACGCGTCCACAACACACAGGAGGCGATGCACACACACACACAGCTTCGGCCACTGCATTGGCTTAGCTGCAAGCTTCGTTCGGACAATCAGCGATGCTACGACGATACAGAGCTGCGTGAGGACGACGTGCTAACCAATTCACGTATTTAAAAACACAGGGGCAAAGAACTAGGTTAATCGGAAGCAAAAAATATGTCCTCCATTACAATGCCTGAAATATACTGGCTAGTGTGCCGAGGGCGGGCTCAAAGGCGGGCGCCGGCAGCGATGTACGCGGCCGGCTGCAGCTTGGGGCGCTGCCGTGCGGGAGTGTGCGCGTTCGTTCGGCCCGAGCAGATCGCGTGGTTACCTCCGAGCTGCGGCGCAGACGGCAGCGGCAGAACTTTCCATTCCCGCTTGCGACGAAAGCGAGCGAATGCGACGGAAATTCTGTCGCGTGACGAAAATTTGTCCCGACCATTCGACAAAAACGATCGTCGCGCGACAAAGCGACGGAATTCCTGCCGCTTTCACTCGCTTTCGTCGCAAGTGCGAACGAGCCTTTATGCGCAATCACATAAAACAAGCTCTTGCTTATCGCCTGAGCATACGGTTTATATCTGACTACGTTACACTGTGCTTGCCAGTCACTAGGTTTGAAACGTACGCGCTCGGCGTGCAGCTTTGTAAACGCAAGCGGCCTCACATACGCACGCTATTTTGCTGCTAATAGAGTTTTAGTACAGCGTTTGTGGCCTTTGCATACGCTAAACGCTAAATTTTTGCATCCCGCTACGTAAACACTGCGAGGGGAGTTTTAGTAGAGCGGTAGAGCGTATAATCAGTTTTGCGTAGCGACACACTAATGCATACGGCGCCATCTGTCAAATGTTTTCCGAAATGTCTCGCCGGCTCATCTGCTATCGGAGTGCCGGAGTGTTTGGAGATTTTACGACTATTCAAACAAGTGCAAACATACGCTTTCCCGTCAGTGTTGAATGCAACACATGGGTGCAGCTTGTCAGAACACGGGTTCTCGCTGATCGAGTGCGGCGTTGGTTTGCTCTGCGCCTTCCCGTTCATCGCCGCTGATAAAGCGATCCAATCCGGCGCGTTTTGTGCACGGGTTCTGTGTCGGTTTAAAATGTCCTTTTTCACATGCCGCCGGTAGTAGGAATTACAACCGCCGCAAAATAACACCCGGCACCAGCGGGGTCACATCTGAGACCGCGCTTTTTGGATAAACAGTGCGCGGTGCACCAAAGGGAACGAGCGCACGATTCTCCCCGCGCGGCTGCGAATTCGCCGCCGATACCAACGGCAGCTACGTACACCGCGAAAGGGCAAGGCCAGGCCGCACACATGCGGTCAGGTCCTTCGTTCACTTTTCCAGCCTTTAGAGGAGTGTCCATGGGGGCAACAAAGATGAAAAAGCCGAAAGAGCTGGCCCGTAGCAGACGGCAGTCTGTGGGAGCGCAATAGCGGAAGTTCGTCACCGCTGAGGAGCGGAGCATCATGGGAGGGGAGGCCAACAGCGAAGAAACAGTTGAAAGGAGGAGGAAATACGGCGCGACGATAATGCGCGGTTTTTGATTTACGA
The DNA here is from genome assembly GCF_048455015.1 of Haemaphysalis longicornis. Classification (NCBI taxonomy): domain Eukaryota; kingdom Metazoa; phylum Arthropoda; class Arachnida; order Ixodida; family Ixodidae; genus Haemaphysalis; species Haemaphysalis longicornis. The sequence continues at coordinate 30,278 of NW_027526443.1, forward strand.
TTTCTCAGCTAATACTGATCGCTTTAACAAAATTCTTGCAGGAGGAGATTACTAATACATTGCTTTATTTGGTTACATGTACATCCATGCATCGGCGGAAGGCATTTCAGGACCCCTTTAAATGTGCGATGCATGAGCGTTTTTTTTTTTTCAGTGGAAACAGATAAACAACAAGCACAAGCGCGCGTGAAAGCCGTTGGCGTATGGGAGGCGAGGAGAGCTCTCGAACCGGAAGTAACAGAACTCCGCGGGAGCAGACAATGCACCCATGAGCATTTGCGCTTTTTACCGGTCACCTATTGCCGCCTCAGCGGGTCAGTTGGTGCGGTCTGTTAGGGATTTAAGAGGAGGAGTGTTGGGATGGTTGATTACTACTGCGACAGCGTATGCATCCTGCCATCGATAGCAAGCTGCGTCCACGTAAACCGTAGTGGGGTGGACGGGGTATTTCTCTGTAAGTGCTTGTGCTCGTAGTTCCCTACGCTGCTTGTTGAAAACAGGGTGATATTGCGCGGTAAAGGGTGGATAGTGAGGGAGCCATGAATGTCGGCTGGTACCGGGAGCCTGTCATCACAGAGGATAGGGGCTTTAAGGTTAAGAGTAACAAGGAGAGTGTGACCGGTGGGGGTGGATGAGAGCCTATTTAGCTTACCGATAAGGTGGGCTTCAATGAGTTCCTCCGCAGTATTGTAAATGCCAAGTTTCTCGAGTCTGGCAGTGGTAGTGCTCTGAGGGATTTGTAGCGCCGTTTTTTATGTCTTCGAATGAGGCAGTTGACTTTAGAGAGTTCGGTACGTGAGGGCAAGAGATATGGGAGGGAGTAAGTGAGAAGGCTGAGCCCAAATGCCTGTATCAGCCGGATACGCTCCGTTTCTTTGAGCCCCTTGTTGCGGGCAGCAATCCTGCGGATGAAGCCGATCGTCTGATTCACCGGAGAATTCAGCTGTGCTAGGTACTTGATGTTTGCGCAATTGCGCTGTATGCAGAGCCTAAGCATTTTCAGGACTTCCACTTGGGGAACATCCCTACCATCAATCCGGACCTCAATGGTGGGTGTCTGGGCTGGGTTGCCGGTTGATTTGGCGTGGAGGATTAAAAGCTCAGATTTTTCAGGTGAGCATCCAAGCCCAACTTGCACGGCGGCGGTAACTAAGTCAGCTCCCTGTTAGAGAACCTCCTCGATCTGAAAGTCGCTTCCTCTGGTGGTCCACAGCGTAATATTATCGGCGTATATGCTGCGGAGTAAGCGAGGGATCGCGGCGAGCTTACTGGGAAGGTGGATTAGGGCAATGTTAAATAGGAGTGGGGATAATACTGCGCCTTGAGGCGTGCCAATGGTTGGGAAATGGATAGTGTCGGATTGTAGGTCACCGAGCTGAATAACAGCCGTGCGGTTCGAAAGGAAGTTATGGATATAGTTGTATGTGCGGCGACCCGGAGTGAAAGTGGCAATGTTACACAAAATAGCCTGGCGTGATACACGATCAAAGCTTTCTAAAGATCAAGTGCCAAAATGGCTCACTTATCTACCTTTGAAGGGGCAGCGACAATTCGGTGTTTTAATTGCAGGAGTACATCTTCGGTTTCCGCACCATGGGAAGTGCTGTCCAGTTTTTTGCAAATCGCTTGTTAGCCCTACGGGAACCGCAGCACGTGTAGTGAGTGCCATAATCTTTGTCTCAGCCTTATAAATTGACGTGAACCTTTTTCCTCCTTACTTAAAACAGATTTCCTTTTTTGTTGTTTGATCCTGTTTACAGTAAGCACTTTTTTGTAGAGAAAAGGAACTGCCACCTGAAGAAAACCACCTCTGCTTCAAAAATGCACTGATCAAGATTAGTATCATACTACAATGAGAACATATAAATGTTAAAATGTAAAAAATTAGCCATATACACAAATAACTAATGAAGTGTGCCGCTGCACAAATTGGTTTTCAATAGATAAACAAAGGAGTGCTTCAAAGAGAAAGGACAAGAAAAAGGGCAGGGGTGTTTTCTGGTCTGTTTCACTACAACCTAAAATGATGCTTTGGCTCTCGGGAAGATTAAGTACACTATTTATATAGTACTAGGAAGTGTCCAAGCAGCATTTCTGACTCGCCCCGTCTTTCTACGAGCATTACTGACAGTTTCTCTCTTGATGATCGAAGAAAGAAGTGAAACGCTCTGAAAGCATCAAATCTGCATTCGCACCATTCAGTTGCATGGTCTGGCTCATTAACAAGGAACCACACGACAAACAGACGTGCTCACACGTCAGCTCAGAGTTGCGTATCGAGAAATTCTGGGCGAGCTAGGGAAGCTTGCCAGGTCTTGCACTTAAATTTAACATCAGTAAAGCGTGCATTATGCGACAAACCAACGACGACAGAAATAGCTACCTTCGTACTGGGCAAGTGTTCGAACCACTGTGGCGTGTTAATGCCGCGATCAGAAAGTTGCCACGCCAGCTTGACAGCCCTGGCGCGAATCGTGTGTGTCAGTCCGGCCCACAATTGAAGACTTCCGCGTTATTACTGTGATTTGTGGCAGCCAGATTGGTGGGATCGGCCCATGGATGATCGGTCAGAAGCAGTGACAAGCAGCCATGTTGACCCTCCGAACGCTTGAAAGTACGTGTAAACATATAAAAAAGTGTTTCTGACTGCACCTAGATAATGCTATATCGGTGGTGGGTATAGCACTTCATAGGTTGTATTCACTGGTGTGGCCCACAAGTGGGCGACCCTGTGTGTGCACCGCCATGTATGTGCCGCAGCTTCTGTGATACGTCGGACTCCATGAGATTGCGGTAATGGACCTTTTTCTATTAGCAACCTGCACATGCGCGGGCTGGTAATCCGCCATTCTAGGCAGTCGTCTCGGGCAAAACAAACAAAAGGGTGCCCCCTCCACTTGTTGCTGGGGTAGCAGCTATGCTTTCTAGTGATGCACGTTTTTATTTCTTCTTTCTCGACAGCATGTGGTGAGTTGTGCGTGCACACAAAGGATTTCAAAGAAAAGGGGTGAAGACTTGAGGTTGACCACGGTACGAGCACATGGCTACCAGCAAGGGGTGAGCGGTGCAAGCATGGCACAACTCGGGAGATGGCATCACATGCACTGGATTCATTTAATATAAATATAGAATATAAATATAAATCGGCGTGTGCATAAAGCATTTCTTCGAAAGCAATATTTGGTTTTTGTTTTCAACTGTGCATTAAACGACACTTGTGTCAACATCGGCAGTCGCAGGCGACTGCGGCGTTGCCTCTGGCATGCCGTGTCGCTTTCGTTCATAGCCGCAGTTTCACTCTACAGTGATGCAAAGTTCTTGAGGGCAAGGAGAGCACCACCACGTAATTTGAGTGCAATTAATAGGTCTTCTCTTACTACTTAAGGCCGACAATCAGGTTGAAGTGGTGCAGACGATATGCACTGAGGTTTTCTTTTTTCTGCGAGGTGTGGGCACAATGCGCAGGCACAGACGTGGTGGTTTCCAGTGTTGTCGGGTGAAGAAATCTCCCTCTGAAATTTTCAGTGAATACCATCTATTGGGTTGCAGTCCAGTATTTCTGAAAGGTTCACTGCTATTGTGACAAATTTTTTAGAGCAGTCATGGTCGCTAAGATGGTAGTCATGAGAAGCTGAATCACTGTTCCAGAGGAGGCTGGAACAACTGCGCTATTGCTTTGCTTGTTCCCAGGCTTGGGCTGCGACATCAGTGTCCTGACAGCACCACACCTAGCTTGCTCATCCCAGAGCTTGCAGTCTCCTCCTGATGCATTTTTCTTGCTCTTCGCTCCGCCTCCTTTCCATCTTGAGGTTTGTGCTTAAATACTCTCATCATGTCTTTGCAGCACCTGCTGACTGGGCTCTAGCCTGTGCCTGCTGGTGAAGAGAAGTTTGCTGTGAGACAAGGGTCTTGACGAGCACGTAACTCCTGTTGTTAAAGTGAAGCTTTCAGGACCTCACTGATTGCATTCAATGTGTCTACATAATGCACTGCAGGAAAGCTAACTTTACACAGTGAGTTTCACAAAGCGATGAGGATGATAAGCAAAAGCACCTCAAGAAGAAACGCTTTCCATGGTCATAATGGAACCAGTGTCCCTTGCATTATGAAACCATTGTCTGTCAGACTGCGCCCTTCTGATATGGTCGAAGCAGTTTAGATTTTGGACTTTGACTCAAGTCGCAAGAGAGAGAGAGAATAAACTTTAATTAAATGCGCGAAATGCTTCAGAGAGGTGTCCTCATTCCAGGATGCCTTGAGCTCAAGCCGCGGTGACAGTCCTTTTGATCAGGCGCAGCTGACCTTCGAGGCCGGAGCTGGCCAGAAAGCTTCGAGTTAGAAAGGAACATCAGTTTTTGATCAAAAACTTTATTTTTACAGTTATGATGATAAGAATCGGGGGATGCATGTGGTTTTTCATTGAAACTGTAGATATGAAATTTGTTTCTGTGTAATACGACTCTATTCACATTTATTGGGATTTTTATGTTTGATTTTACAACAGCCTTTATAAAAAAACTGCTGGAGGGGCGCAGCTGACTAAAGTACCAGTTAACTGTGCACAAGTCAAGGAGTGCAATAATACTAGCATTATCATTCTATCTGGTCTGTAGCAGAAGTTACAGCCATCTGAAGTTTGGGCCTAGAAAATGGGAACCAGGAAAACTGGTGTTGCCGTCCTGGCCCAAACTTCAAACAGCTGTCACTTCTGCTACAGACCATATATAATGATAATGTTAGTCTTATGGCAGTCAGTCCTTGATCTGTGCACAGTTCACCGGTACCTTGTTCAGCTGCATCCCTCAAGCAGTTTTTTTACAAAGGCTATCAAAAAATCAAACATAAAAGCCAAATAAAGTTGAATATAGCTGTTTTACACAGAAGCAAACTTCATATCTACAATTTCAATAAAAAACCACATGCATCACCCAATTTTTATCGTCCTAACTGTAAAAACCATGTTTTTTTTTGTTTAAGACCAGGGTGCCCCCTTAGAAAAAAAAATTTGAGTTTTGGTAGACAGCCCGGTAAAAGACCTCCCAAAAGCAAAGATTGTGGTGTGTTTCCACCATACTACTCTAGGGTGCTGGTGGCAACTGCCCTGGATGAACTGCTTTTAAACTTTATTTCAGAAAATGAGTGAAGATCAATCCCCTTTTACGGTGGGGTGCTACATGAATGGTTCATTTTTAGCCACTAGATTCAAATGTCATGTCTTCATCCTCTCTAAGGGGTTTTGGCACCTCCCCTTAAGGGTGATTGACCTTGACTTGTGACAGCCACGCAGCACTTTTTTCATTTGTAACATCATGGCACTTCGCAGTCCCACTTCAAGTTTGTTTCCTCCTACTGTGTACTGTGGAGTACAGACTACTGGGTGGTAGTAGTGTCGCCAGCAAGCAGTCCTCTAGCTCCCACGTTGCTGCTCATCTATACCATCCAGCCACACGCCTGGTTGATAAGAAAGTACAGTGACTACTAAGACTCCCAACCCTTAATTTTGTCCATTTGCCGTATTCTTCGTCTCTGTTCAGCTGCGTGGGAAGGTTCAGCCGCAGCTGCTGTGCTCTTCTATTGCTCAGTCTCCTATCCAGAGAGTTCCTCTCTGTTACTTGTTCTGTCATGTGTTCATTAGTTGCTGTATTGCAAGGAAAAAAAACGTGCACGCTTTTGTCTTACGACAATAATGGCCTTTTTTTTTGACGTTTATTGAAATGTAAAAAAAAACACCCGGGGGCCTCTTGCTAGTGCATCGGATAATAATGGCTTTTTTTAACGTTTATTGAAGTGTAGACACCCAGCGGTCTCTTGCTAGTGCATCAGACCCCCTTAAGGGTAGTGATAAGTTAAGGTTCACGACGGGTATGGGTGGGAAATAGCAAGGGAAAAATAGTGGGTCGGTATATGAAATGCAGGAGAGTGTCCCACACTGCCTTCGCTAAATTAGGTGGGTAGGAGGGACGCAAGAGATCATTTAAGGAATTTGGTTGTAAGTTAGTGGGAAGGGTGTCTAGGAGAACCTGTCTTTCAGTTTAACTCAGTTTTCTCGTAAGGGATTCCTTGCTTGATTGTCATCTGAGCTTGGACGTTGCCTGTTTGAGCTATCACTTTTACTTGCATGCTGTTTGGACTTTTGATCGCAGTGGCTTTGAAACTTCGCCGCTTGATTTTGCTTGACGAAAGCTTCGCGTTCAACTGTCGTCGTCATTAGAATGTGAGGTGCACCATTTTTGTCTAATTTTGCATCTCGATGCACCGCTATCCAGATTCAAACTACTTCGACCATGTTGCAATGGTGTCACGGAATAGATGTTGGTTTCACACCGCGAGGGTCCTGATTTGTTTCTGACTGCAGGAAGCGTTTTTTTTTTTTCTGCACTTCTTTACCCACGATCATTATCATTGTCAGAGAAAGTTGGCTTTTCTGCAATGCCTTTTTGGCATGGCATATTCCACTGGTGAGACATAGAAAGTTTTGCTTTAAAATCAGGGTCTTCAAGCACGTTTGGTCCAGTGAGTAGCAATCTGCACGTATTTGTAACCATACAATACTGTGTTAGCACCCTTCGATCCTTCCTGTCTTGTGCCAGCAGTCTCGTCATCCAACACATGAAAGTGCCCTCGACTTTTGCCCGCACTTTTCACTTATGCCTGACCCAATAACTTTTGTTGATTTCCAGTGTTGCGCATGCCACATTTTCATTCAGGGTCACCTTGGGGCAGCTAAGCGCCTGCTTGTATTTTTATCAAGTGGTTTTAGCCACGGAGCATGCTTCGCACTCTTGTGTGAGCAGCATTATGGTGCCTTGTTGCTTGTCCCGCAAATGATGCGATGTCATGTCAATAAACATTCTTCAGTGTTTGTGAAGACTTTCGTGTTTTCTTGGCTTCACTTTCATATAGTGAGAGTTGCTATCCATCAAGAAGCATACACTTACAAATGCTAGGTATTCTTATTTTTTTCTTGGAGGTGACATTTACAAAGTTTCCTTGGCAACACAGCATAACATCAAAACAAATAAAACCAACTAAAATGGCAAATGTGGCATATTTTTAAAAATAATAAACGGTGGAAGAACAACAAAGCACAAGAGAGAGAGAGAGAGAGAGAGCACGAAAAGTGACAGCACTGCCTGTTTGTACTGTTTTGTTGTTTTCGTGCTAAATATTTTCAAATAAATAAATATAAGGAATGCAGTTGAAGTAGGGTAACTTTTTATTCGAGCTTGTCTCTTGGACATACAAGTACATTTCTTGAATCGATAGCTGGAATGCTGGATGCAATTTTCGATATTAGGCAAGCACTGGATTCTCGAAGGGACGCAACAGTACGTTTGTTCAATTCTTATTTGCAATTGCATTGTGCAGTTTAACCCGTACAAAACATTTGGCCAAAGTCCAAAGCATTGGTTTAGGTAGAACAAAAAAAAATGCCTGCGTGCCAAGATTTCGAAGCATGTCAAAGATTTATAGGTGGCTTTCCACTGCAGTACCCCTCGTAGCTGGCCCAAGCTATGCTGAGCTTTTCCACGTGAAACCTACAAAGTTGAATTTTGATGTTTACAGCTACGCTGTGCAATGAATAAGCCTAGCATAATTTACTCTTCAGTATTTTTACCCTATCCAGGTTTTCTGTTTATTACACCACAATCAAAGTTTGCAGCCAGTGTTGAATTGACAAGCGTCAACCAATTCAGGTTGAAAGCACAAAATGCTCTAACAGAAATCGCAGTCTTCACATGTGATCAAATACGTAGTTCTTTAACACTAAACAAGGCCACTGCAGAATGCTAGTAGCGCAAAATATACTCGATGAGGTGCAGTTGGCCAGTGTGTAATTTAAGCAGCATTGTTTTAAGATAAACGGGAATTGGTGAACCAGCCATGAGCTCCTGACAGCAGCTATCATCGTGACTGGCCAATTCACCTGAGTGGGGATGTTATGGCTATGTGCTGTAGCTTGACCGTGTGGCCTAAAGAATTGCCAAGAAATTTCAAACTCATTGTATGTCGGGTTGCTTGTACCTGTGGACGTTTTTTCAGTTTAAGGTCATAATGCACTCCCTGGGTCCACCTTTAGTCAGCTAGACCCACTGAGCTATAGTGGTGTCAAGGATGTGGTGCTGGACGTGCACTAGGGATGTCCTGGGTTTTAACTCTTCCCAAAGTTTTGAACTCAATCCACTCTTTGCACTGCCGGCCGATTTAGGAGCTGTTGTGCTAGTACAGACAGCGGATAGTGGCTTCTTAGTCAATGGGCCACGTATTGCTTTCGCGTTGATAAGGTAGAGTTTTCAAGATTGTGTGTTACGGTCGGTTACACTTGCCACATTTAGGGTGCTTAAATCTGACCATGTGCAAATTGCAGGCCTGTGATAAATGGGTACAGGTGATTATCTAGATGCATAAAACTGCGCCTACTGTCAAGGCATGCTGTGAATTTGTTGGTGGAATAGACGTTTACAAACATGCATTCGCATGATTTCCACTGCAGCATAAAAAATTGAGGCTCCCTAGGTAACGACATAAAAGGTGCATTGTAATTTTGCAGCTCCCAAGTAGTACACTACACAAGACCAGCACTGCTTCCCCTTGTGGTGCTTTGGACGGCTCACAGCAAAGTGCACTAAGCAACAGAATCAGCTAGTGCTTGATGTAGTTGCTACATCGGTTCCCTCTGAAATGCAAGCTGCTGGACACCAGATTTCCCTACACTAATAACATTAGAATTGGGTTAGACAAGTGAAATGAACTGGAAAGCTGTGGGTGAAAAGTATGATCAACATGACAATTCCAACAGGGACAAGACCACCTTGTTTTGGGAGCTTTACCCAAAAAGACCAAGGCAGTTAAGGAGCCCCAGCTGAAAACAGAGCAAGGCCTCACGGCTTGTGGAGGGTGCTTCTCGTGGTAGAATATAACTGCCTGTCATCATGCGATTTCGACTGCCCAGGAGTCTTCACCACCACTGTGTTGACATTGAAGGAAGGTGACAGGAAAGTGTCCGCAAAGTCGCGCATCAAGGCTACTATTCCTGTTGACACTGGACAGATAAGAGCCAAAATTACTACTAAACTAGTTTTCTGCACAACAAAGAGGTCACTTTCTTGTTTTGCCAAAGCTAATAACATGCCCTTAAATAATCCATGCAATGAGACATATGTTCATCACAGATGGGTTTGGGTGCACCAAATTATTTGTTATGCGGAACCTTTTTTCCCCGCACTGAGCAGTGCGAACTCGCAGGAAGCAGTTTTATTTCGTGTAAGGCATTTCCAAGAGCAACGCAATCACTTTGTTCGCTGTCTACCTTACTCATACTATTGTTACGGGGTAATTAAATATGTCACACGGTGGGGAACACAGCAGCACACAGTCTCAAGTGGGCATGCAGCCAGAGAGCAAGATGGTTCGTCCTCTTTCTCCTCGTCGGGTCAACTGTCCACCGCACCAGCTGTCCGGGCTGGGGCCAATCCCTCGGTGTCCATATTCCTTTCAAAGGGTGCATACTCAACCCATGACACTATCAATTCACAAGTTTATACCAGCAAATAGAAAACAAACGGAAGGAAGAACAAAATTTAGTGCACGAGATATCCCCAGCTGTCCATTGCTTTGATACTCGCTGAAAGATTTATAATGGTCAAGCTGGCATAGATCTGTAGATCGTTTGGTTTTGTTTTCACTGGCATTTCCAGTACACACACTGCTGTCTTCATGGCTATCCACTACCGTGTTACTGTAAACCCTCGCTTGAAATGTACACGGAGTGAGAACGCACTGGTGGATCTAAAGTATACCATCAATTACAAGCCAGGCAAGGGCGGGAACCCGTTTGGTTGTGACAAGTGGCCTGCGAACATCAGTTCCCACTAGAATGGCAGGATGAGTGCTGCAGGCAGGCTAGGGGCACCGTGACTGCAGTCAGGAGATGCTGCAAGAGAAAGAAATGGAACATGAGGAATGAAACACCGTTGAGGCAGCAGTAAATAAACAATCTAGGATGACTAAAAAAAGGGGCAAACGACAGAGAAGACCACACAAGCAGTGCTCCTGCCCTGCGTTGTTATCGGGGTCGTTCCGCCTGCATTTGCATCAGTTATAGAACGCTGAGTGGTTCACTATTACATATGAAAACACATAACAAGTAAGCATCCCTTGGCAGGAACTCCTGGCAAGCAAGAGTACTAGATGCAGGAAAGAGGTGCAAGAGGCTAAAGCAGCGTGTTACAACGCCCTCACGAACCACACGCGCACACGAAAACCTTGCCAACAGCGTTCTGTCACGCTCTAACGTATAGATCGCACAGCAAGTTCATCTTCGTTACAACATTAAGAGAGGTTAGCACAAGGCACGTTGCCTAGAAAAATCGTATAGGATAACAAGCGATGTTAATGACGCCACATTGAAGAAGAGACAAAGAAGCGCCACGGGCGAGACGGGTTTGCATGCGAGCAAGTTTCCGCGCCGTGCAACAAACCGTCAACAGCTCGCAATCGCCGACAGACGCGAACAGAGCAGCATAAACAGCAACAATAATGCAAGACGGTGAGAACGCGCCGTTAAGAATTTCGTAAACGTCGCTAATATAACTGCCGCGAGCAGAAAGCAAGCTTTGCAGTAGGAGATATGCGAAGTGATTGCAAACCCGCCAAAAAGGAGCGCTCACCTGGTCGGCCGATGGTGGACAGTTGAACGCCCACAGCTAACTGCAAAGCTGTTGTGCCAGAAGACGCTGGAGCTGTTGAACGACGACTGACAGGGCGACAACCATCGCCAGTTTATGCATACTTGCGTCGACCGTCGACCGCAGTCGAACGCGACTACTTGCTTGAATCGCTACGGCACGTACGCCACGTACGCCGTGTAGGCAGCACTCGGAAAAATGTAAACATACCGCGCGGGAGCGCTGCGAGCAAACGTGACGTCACATCCGCCTAGCGATGCTCCTCACCCGGCCAAAAGGTTGGTTAATTCCTCTCCTGAAGGGCAGGTGACCGTGCACATGGGGCATGCAAGGCCCAGGCCATAGTTTCTCTGTGACGGCCCAGATTGATTCTACAGTAGTTAGAAGCAGCTCCAATGGCTCCCACGCGTAAAAATTAGTTTTATTCGACTGCAACATAGCCAGTCTCAGCGCCGATTTAGTGCTGTTACTGAGATGATACAATCCTCTTAAAACTACAGGCGCGAGCAGTTACTGCCTTGAAGACAAAGTACAGCATTGTTTAATTTGAAAAAGCTAGGCTTCAGTATTTCACTCAGCTCTATTCCAGCCTTGAATGACATTTTTTAACTGAAAAAAACGCAAAAAGTATTAAAAAACTTTCTTATTTCGCGCTATGGTGACGTGTCATGGGCAAAAAAGTGACGTCACATGGGCCATCACTAAAAACACAATTTTCAGTGTGTTAACTGAACGTTAGCATTCAAGTGATGTGTTAAGCGATATACCCACATGGAATGATTTTTGCGAGCGATGCGATGGGGATCTGCAATCGCTTGTCCCAATTGCTCGCTGAGGCAGCTACATGAGGGCGAAAGCGCAAGCAATGGCAAAACGCAATTCCAATATTTCTGCAGTGCGTCAAATGGGATATTATCAGAATACATGGCTGCCAGGTTATTTGTGTGTGTGCATTTCACAACAATGGGAAATAAATGTATTTCAGTAAGCGGAGGGTCGTACGTTTCTAGGATGCACTGTGCCGTCGCTCGCCCCTTCCTCTCATTGTCTCCGACCTAACCAGGGAGGACGAGTCCACGTTCAGACAGCTGCAGACGAATTCACTGATGACCCCGGTCGTCATGAAGCACATACAGTCGATCCTGGATATATCGAACTTTAAGGGGAGTGCAAAACAGTTCGATACATCGATAATTCAATATACCTATAAATTTTTTTTTTGCATAGGATTTCCAAGGAGATGTTTGGACTGTTCGATAAATGCAATAATTCGATATATCTGGGTTCGATATATGCAGGATCGACTGTACAGCCAGAACTCTACACGGACAACACGTGCGTGTTGTGTGACAATGCTAGGGCCACGACCGCCCACTTGCTGTGGGACTGTGAAGTGCGACCAAACGAGGCGGCAACCAGGACAGACCTACCGCCGTGGATCCAAGAAGCAGTGCGCAGTTATGACAAGGACATGATCAGGTCCTGGCAACCCTCAAAGAGCAGCACCGGAGTGAAAACTACGGGGCAACGCCTACACTTGCGGGGCAGCGGCGTCCAAGTAGCGAAGGGGTGGTCCGAGTAGGGGTGACGTCGGGATCGACGAGTGGCTACGTCCGGACGCCGTGTACACACTGTGTCTGTTGCAGGGCTTCAATAAAGTCTTTATTCCATTCCATTGGTGGCTGCCAATCGCACAAACAAGATCCTGTGACGTCATAGAAAAGTTGCCGGAAAGTGGCTAGGAAGTTGCCACTGCTTCGTATGCTTTCTTTAATAGAGAGTTTTAGCTGACCATTTTCGATGGTCCGCTCCGGTATCGGCGGCCCGCTCAGCGCAACCAGAGCCAATGCCATTCACGGCCAAGTGCGCCCCGCATGCACAATGGCACGCTAGCTTGCCATCGGAGCGGAGCGGACCGTGCAACACGGTCAGCTAAAACTCGCTAATATCTCCATTAGCTGTTCGAAGTTTGCGATAACGTTGACAGCATTTTTATCGGGACAAAGCAGGCTTTTCAATGAACCACACTTGTCTTAAGGATGGTTCCTTTAAAATGGTTTTAACTTTCCGACACCCTTCACGGGCTTGCGAGCGTGCAATTGAATCTAGGAAACACAGGCGTTACTAAAGTGAAGCTTGTATCCTCTCACTGACGGTCATACGTGAAACTGCACTGCAGTAAAGCTAACTTTCTATGAGGACAATGATGATCGTGGGTGAAGTTTAGAAAAATTAAAACACTGCAAAAATTGGTGACAGCTCTGTTAGGCTCCTACCGCTGAAAGTTGCTGAGCAGCAGAGAGGAAGTGACGCAAGCACGCAAAGGCGTGACGTATGTAGGCCTAACGTCATGCTCCAAGGTGAACGTCGAAAGCCATTGCCCACAGCTCGACGCACGATGAGAATGAAATTGCTCTGCAGCTCTGCATGCCGCAAAACTGTTAGCCGCTGTACGTAAGGACTAACGTTGCATTTGAAGTTTTAGGACGTTAGGTCTAATGTCACATATTGAGGTTTAATGTCTTCTGGCACCCACTCGAAAAAGTACTACCTGTACAATGTGCAAGCAGCAGGCAGCAATCGCTGTAGACCCCAAACCCAAACGTGAGGCGTTCAGAGGGCATGCCCCAGAGTTGCTGCGGTTATTCTAGAAAAGTGGTGCCTGCCTCCAGAATAGACGTTCGAACTCGCAGTGTGGGTTTAGTTAAACGGAGAGTGCATGATTTTTGTATTTCAGCTCTTCTAGCTATCGAGTCACAGCCTGCAACCACAATCACTGCGCAGCTGCAGCCACCATGAATTACAGAGCGGTAAACTAAATAACAAATTCAATTTGTTACATAAACTATTGGTATACTTTTGGATGTTACAGCTGTAGGCGGATAATGCAGGAAGCTTTAGTTTTTTTGTCTGAAGAAGAGAACCACTCCTGATGGCCTGAATAATCAGACATATTAAAGGGTACCAATTTGATGCAACACAGTGTCAGAATCAGCTCCCACAAGTAGTTCACCCCTGTTATCACAGAGCAGACACTGCATGTTTAGTAAAAATGTGAATACAACAGCCAATCTTTACATCATGCTGTTCTTGCCACCTATTCACGAAGCTATGTCTGTGCCTCTATGCTGTTGGCATTTATACGCATCTTCACTGGTGAAAGGAAAACTATATTTAGCAGACACATAGGTAATGCACTTTTCTGGTAACCAACTGTATGTGACGGGAATACGCTGTCACGTTGCTTTCATATGGCAGGCACCGAAAAATTTTGCAGCACACCCATTGCTGCACATTTCTCACTCATTGCCAACTGGATGCACCCAAGGGAACTGCGTCTCTAAAGTTAAAGATATGTATTGCCACAGAAAATCTCAAGACATGTGCACAAAAATACACTTGCAGACAGAAAGTATTTATTCAGTGATAAGGCCTTTTCTCATAGGTGTATTAGCTCCTCAAAAGTGACACTCCAGTGTACAAAAAAGTTGGCCTATATCAGCAAGATCGTGTTGTGAATGCAAATATAGAATTAAAAGGAGTCACGGTTGCTTAGTAATGCAGACTCTGCCAGAATGTTAAAAAGTGTCGCTGTCCCAGACACTTTCCTGCACTACATTCTGTGATATTGCCAATCTTAAATGGTGAACCACAGGATAGGTGGAGCTTGCCGATGCATTTTTCTGAAACAAACACTAAGGCAGAGGGGACATGTAAGTAAAATAGATGGATCCAGGAACTTTTGCTGCCAAAGCACTTTTTAAAAGATGAAAACCTCAGCTAGAAAACATAACATGCGATGCCCTGCCAGAACAGCACTTCCCACAGCAACATTGGGGGGTGAGACTTGACGACAGACTTTTCTTGGGTGCTACCATACTAAGATGGCATAAAACACCCTTCCTAATCGGCTTGTGATGAAAGTTGAAGCCAGTGAGAGAAGCACTTAGGAAGACTGTGATGATTAAGGACTGTTAAATCGAGGAATAAGGCCATGGCTTGCTCTGGGCACTTTGTGATATGCTTTATAACGACACTTAAGTAGAGCAGCAGGTTACAATTAAACAGGCCTGGTAAATAAATGGTAGTGCAAATTGTTGAAAATAACGTCCATAATGGAATCAACTGGGTCACACTCCGCAGCAAAGCAGCATTCGTACCTGAATTACCTTGCACCAAGTCGAGAGAATACCAGAGGTGGGAAATCTGTGCTCTAGAAAAGCCCAACAGGGACTGGGCAGCTTGGCTGGCTACATTTGATGGGAGCGGCTGCTGCCTTTCAATTTACTCGGGTAGCTTAGCCTGAAATAATGGGCATGCAGAGCCTTGTTCTGGCTACAAATTTATATGTTCCAACCTACATGGGCAAAATCGTGCTCAACCCTTTACTTTTAAACGGGTTGTTTTTCACCGTTGTGTTATGCCACCTAAAGCGGATCAGCTTGATACTGGCCTTACCCCTGTCTTTCTGCTTTGTTCTCGATGGCCGCTACTTAAGCCACCAACCCGGTGCTTAGCCTGGAGGTGAAGCTTGGCTACAGGAACAAGCACGACCCACCGGACAAGTGGAACCTCGTGGCCAAGTCCGTCGAAGAGCGCCACCTGCAGTGCGATCTGAACAGCACCAAGGTATGGCCCTGTCTTGGAGATTGGCGAAAAGCAAAAGCACCCGTGTGTTCGAGATTTTGGCGCACGTTAAAGATCCCCAGGTGGTCAGAATTAATCCGGAGCCCTCCACTATGGCGCGCCTTATCGCCTGCGTTGCGTCGGCGCTTTAAACCATACAATCAATCAATCGTCT
The DNA here is from genome assembly GCF_048455015.1 of Haemaphysalis longicornis. Lineage (NCBI taxonomy): Eukaryota > Metazoa > Arthropoda > Arachnida > Ixodida > Ixodidae > Haemaphysalis > Haemaphysalis longicornis. The sequence continues at coordinate 45,767 of NW_027526443.1, forward strand.
TGGAGATCGCCTTAGGGTGTTGCCCAGCTGGGGGGCATAATGACAATGCAGCAGAATGGGCAACCATTTTGCAACAAGACTTGCAACGTATGAGATACTTTGGGAATAAATTGAGTCGACTAAACTTTTCGCACTAAGGGAGTTTTAGATTGCTTGATTACACAAATATTTTTCTTAAAACTGTTTTGTGGTATGGAAGTGCTCTTTCAAACTCGATTTTTCAGACTGCCTGGTTAGTGGAAGTTCATGACGTCAAGTCGAGGAAATTGGTCATTGTCGTCAATTGTAGTGTAGCAACAGACTAAACACTTTTGTATGGCTACTCAAAAAAAGTTGTGCCTATTTTGCAAAACATGGAAAGAATTTAGTGCTACTTAAGGCTTAAACTCGGACCTGTTTGCTGTTAGTATAATAAGTCAGCCAGTTTGGCACTTAATTAAAGCAACAAAGCTACACCTAGGCTGTAAAACACGGTGTAATAGGAGGCTAGGCTACCTAGCTATCTTTCTTATGCATTTAGGTCCTACATGCAGGGAGATTTTCATATTTCGCCCCATTTGAAACATCCTCTGCATATCACACCCTTGGCCAACGAAGTAGCTGGCAGACTCCTCATGCAGCTGTTAATTAGCATCTGAGGGCAACTATTGTCTTTCCATGCATATAGAAATTCTTTGGGAGAGGACCCTTATAAATACGTAAACTCTCGACAAATGTTTTTTTATCAGTCAAATCGGAAAGAAAAACAGCCGTATGCAATGCTGTCAAACCCAGGTGTGTCAAATTTGAAGAGAGGGGAAAATAGTTTGGTAAATCTACAATTTGAAATGCTAAGCTTCGCCAACATAAGACCTCATAGAAGAATCCGAACAGCGCTGGTAATTTTCTAACGGTGTGGCAGAATTTAAAGACCAGCTTAACACAACATGGCAGAGCAAGTTGAGTGCTGGATTGAAAGTCCCACTGACGCAGCTCTTTGGTGGAGAAATTAGGAGAGAGGTAGCGCATTTAGTCTTTCTGGGAACTGCATCTGGGGAATATTTAGCGAGGTAAATGCGTCTGGGGAATATTTAGCTGGGGAAATACTTCGGCGACCTGTGACTAACCAGGAAACTCTTGAAAAGATGGCCTTCCATGGTTTCCAGGTCTGAAGTGCAGGGATAGAGAACCTTTCTGGTCATCATTTCGCAAACTTTACGGCTTCCAGAAAGTTGTCAGAAATAAAGGCTGAGTATTGACGAACCTTTTTGCGTGAATTGTTGGTGTCGCCAGTGTAGCTTGCCACTGTGAACAGCCCCCCGCCGCTGCAATTGGTTAGGACCACCCTACCAAGGTCGCGTATCCACCCGCTTTCACCGGCTTGAGGTAATTGAGTGGACTAAACTTTTTGAACTAAGTTTCAGATTGCTCGATTACTGAGACACGTTTCGTGAAACTTTTTTGTCATGTGGAAGGGCTCTTTCAAACATTATTTTTGAAATCGTGGTACGGCACGGTATGTGTTCACAAGGAGCATCCCCGGTGGGACCTGGCATTGAATGTCCACAAGAGTTTGATATCGACTTTCATCTGGAATTTTTCAAGGGTATTTTTGGGCCATTTGAGGCAAGCGACAGTTTGAAAAAAAACGTGTTTTATGTAAAAAAATCCCTGGCCAACTCTACTTTTGTGAAACCTAAAATAAGTGTATTCTTGTCATTTTTGCCAACGGAGATGAAACCATTGGAGGGTAGAGGTATACAGTTTTGCTGTAAATGTCTCTTGTCTTTGAAGCACAAAGTTCTCTAGCGCGAGGCATAAACGAGTGTCTCAATGTTTTTTTATTACGTGTTGTGAAGTGCTCCAGCGAGAGGTGTAAACGAGTGCCCCGGTGTTTTTTTTTAGTACGTGTTAAGTTCTGGTGCGAGGCATAAACGAGTTTCCCGGTGTTTTAGTACCGCGACTACATGAGATGACGATTACGACGACGACAGGAGACTCCAACAGCCCAGGCGTTGCGCTGCTGAGCACAAGGTCGCGGGTTCGATTCCCGGCCGCAGTGGCCGCTTTTCTGATGGAGGCGAAAAGCAAAAACGCCCGTGTGTACGAGATTTCGGCGCACGATAAAGATCCCCAGGTGGTCAAAATTAATCCGAAGCCCTCCACTACGGCGCGCCTCATCGCCTGCGTTGCGTCGGCGCGTTAAACCCTACAATCAATCAACTCCAACAGCCCCAGCCCTTTAGGGGCTTTGCCCCTAAAAGAGTTGCATTAACGCATCATATTTCTGTACCTTGTTTAGTTCTCGCTGCTGTGTACAGAAGCTGCGCCTTTTCCCTTGCAGATAGTTGATGGCCATGCGTACAACTGCGACGTGCTGAGCCTGTTTGAGCTGGGCAGCCTGCACCACGACTTCTACCTGCTCAACCTGCGCCTGCCCATACAAGAGAACAACCCTGGCAACAGGGAGCTGAGGGAAGTCAGGGACGTCTGGCTTGTGGTGAGCCCCTTTCCAACGCACTGGCTTTCATCTGTGCTCAATCCGCTAAGCCGGAAAGGACGCCCAGTCTGCTGCTCGCATTTTTAAGGTTTAGTGCTACATTCTAACAGTGAGTTGGATTCGTGCGTTGCGGCTACACTTAAAACAAAGGGGCAATTTTTTCTTTCTCTGAAACTGCATTCTGGTTTCTTGCGGTATGTGTGCATTGATAATAGATCACAACACAGTCACAAATTCCTAGTCTTGTTTATTGTTGACAACTTTGGCGGTGGGTCTTTCTCAGGAATAGCAATGGCAACGTGGTCCCACACATCGTCAGTCTTTCTGAGTGCACTGCAGGACGTTGCCGTGTGAACCGGCATTGCGTGTTTTGTTCTGGATACCCCAGGTGGTGTTGCTGTTCTGAGGTGGTCATTTGGGCCAAAATGGCCACCAGCTGTCCCATAGGCGGAAATTATTTCCCTTCATTTTCTGAATAAGCAGGAAAGTGCTGTCACCGTTCGTGGTGTTAGACAAAATAGACCGCAAAATACGACCTTAGTGTACAGTCTAGATAAACGGAGAAACAGTTTTTTCAGGCACTTACTCATACGAACTCTAAATAAAGACATCATCTCCTGCTCCTCTTCCTTCAAAAATGCTCATTTATTGTTGTAACAGCCTTTAGCTGTGCTTCCATCTGCTCTGCAAGGGTGGCAGCATGGCCCATATGACCTTTAGGGAGATCTTTCTTGTCCCTAGGCTTGGTTCACAGACAGCTTTAGTAGCCATTAGGGGCTCCACTGTGGAAAGCGTTACGGAGCAAAGCAGTGGCATACAGAAATTCCACGGTGTGCATGGATGAAGGCCTACCATACAGAAATATAAGACATAAGAAATGTAAGAAACATAAGAAATGTAAGAGACATAAGAAATTTAAGACATAAGAAACATAAGACATAAAACGTAAGACAGAAACATAATAGGGGAGCTAAGTGACACGAGCTGCCATTTCCTGAACTTGTCCTCGCGTAGTTTTCACTGAATGCCTTGTTATGCTTTCTTGTTAAGGCAGACACCGTACTGACCTTACTAAAATTTGCCTTTGTGGCACTTCCTAGCTATTAGCGAGGAAACGGCCTGTGGGAAGTCTGTTGTGACACAGGACTAAGTGCGCTGTGATCTTTCGGACGCCTCTTGCAGCTGATCCACCAGAACGGGGGCTTCACCAAGGTCTGGGTCTCCCTCAAGACCTTCTTTTTCCCCATTGTGCTGGCCACCCTGATCTGGTTCTGGAGGCGCATCCGGATGCTAGCACGGCCCCCACACCTGATTGAGGGGCAAGTCGCACATTTTTCGACCTCCTTCTCTGGCTGGACTTCCTTTTCGCAGTTAAGGGGAGGGGGCATGACTCTTAAGACAATTTCTTTTAATTTTTAAGTAAGCTCTGTAAAACCTGTCAGTCTGGCTGCTTTTCCCCCACTGATTTCAAATATGGCATTATTTTTTGAGTCAGTTATTTAGTTCCCAAGATAATTAGGGATAATTACTCATTTTTGGATGAATAATCGACGAAGCAGTGTTAGTCATAAAACTGTAATCTTTGTATTTCCAAATTCTATGAACCCTGGTGAATGCAGTAAGGAAGCAGTTTTGTGATGCATCGCTTGGAACTAATTTTACAGCTCATTGAACTTTGGTGCTTGAAGTGGGTGTTTGAAATGGTGCCTTGCCACTGGTACTTCAGCCGGAGCCAGAACTTCGACAGCTTTGTTTGTTTGCTTGTTTTTAAAACGAGACGGGTGATTTGTTGTGCCAGTTGCACTCCTTACTGAAATTGAGGATGCCCACGTGTGGCAGCTCGTGTCTGTCCTGAACCGCAAGAAGGGCGGAAAATTTAAAACGAGCCAGGCTTGTTTCTCGCTGCTGAAGGCATAACAAGAGCGTTAAAGATCTTTAAAAGATCCCTTCTGTAGATGTGACATCTCCACTACTTCTTCCTCGCTTCATCCCAACGTTTTGTTTTTTCAGCCTGCTGCTCTCCCTGGGAATCGCACTGACCTTACTAAACTGTGAGTGTGATTCACACCTTGAAACGGCTCAGCCAAAACTTGTGCTTGCTACATAATCCTTAATTAAGGCTTTCAGCGTTGCAGTAAATATGTGTGATTTTCACTGCACATGGTTTAGAGAGAGTAGGAGAGAGAGAGAGAGAGAGAGAGAGAGAGAGAGAGAGAGCATACAACTTTGCTTTACTTTCACACAGTGGGCAGTTAATACCTCACCAGCATTTTTTTCGACAGGAAACCTTGCTGCTGTAGCTGAGGACTTTGCTTTTAAAAGTACTACTTTTTCCTCCACAAAGTACTAAGGGCCTTGAGACGTGCTTCGGAGAGCAGTCAGAGAAGGGCAGTCGGTACATTGATCCCAACTTGACATCAGCACATGTGGTCCGGTAGAAACTGAGTGTTCGGCATTGCTGAACCAACTGAGTACTAAAACCTAGTTCTCATTTCTCCATGTACCAGTGCAGCTTGGGCTTTGAATTCTTGCTTTGAATGTTGACACTGTTAGGATCGGATGACCTTTGCCTACCCGAATCCTCAATGCTCCCCTTGGAAAAGGAGGGAGGTCAGTTTATAATTCTTTCAGTTTGAAGCACTACACAACTGATGCTATTTTCAATTCATAATTTTAAATACCGTATTTACTCGCGTAATGAACCCACTTTTTTTTTTTTTTTTTTTTTTTCAGAAAATTCGGCATGTATTTGGGGGGAGGGTTCATTATGCGAAAAAAAATTGCAACAGATTTTTAAAAAATTGAAATTCCACATAATAAAGTTGCTGGAAGAAGTGCATCAGAGCCTTACCATTTTCATAAAAACACCTGGGGGATTATGTAATGGAATTTCTTTTTTATTCTGAACATGCCAGTGGCCCCCTACTCGCCATAGAGCTGTCCTCCTCACTGAAGTTGCTTGCGGCTTCACATTCGTAGTCGGCCCACACCGCACCGTCGTCCGTGCTGTCAAGGCACTCCAAAACTTCTTTTCTCACACCCAGAAACTTCCCTTTTTTGGTCCCACGAAACACGCGACGGTCCTCGTTCACCGACCAAAATTTTCACCCGCAGCGTACACACAGTGGGTCAACACTGAAGTGCTGCCCAGCCGCGTGGTTTCCATGAGCATGCTCCACCACCTTCAGTTTAAAACCGTCTGTGCAGCTCATGTACTGGCCCATCGTACGGCACGCACCAGGAGCACAAAAAAAAAGGTCGGAACACAGCTGAACACCACCACCACCACGGAGCGTCATGGCGAATCGCGGAACAGCAAGAGCAGGGGAGTGCGGAGTACGTTTAGTGCTTTGTTCGCACGCCGCCAAAACCAGACGGAACGGCAAAGAGCAGAGGAGTGTGGAGTGTGTTTTGCGTTTTGTTCGCACGCCGCAACGTTTCTATGGTGCAATGTTTGTTTTGTGTTCAGCAGGTGGCGCACCGCAAGCGTGCGATTTTTAAATTGTGAGCCACAGCATTCCTGCTCATGTCTCAAGCTACTGTTCAGATTTTTTTTTTGTTGGAATGCATTTTTAGCATTTCTGTGTGTACTGCGGCGTGATATCAAGTTACTGCGATTGTCTACAGCATCAGCGACCATGCTGAGATAAAAACACATCCCCGCTGCATTTTTTTTTTTTTTTTTCGAAGTGACAAAAAAGTAAATTCTCGAGACGAAAAGTGGGGGGAGGGTTCATTACGTGAGTGGGTTCATTATGCGAGTAAATACAGTACTGGTTGTTTTTTCTGTCATACCATCTAATCTCCCCCGCTTCTTTGCACTGTCGCATTTGTGAACTGCCTTATCACCAAAAAATAGCACTGTTTTGAATTTCAACCTCAATAAGCTTCCAACTGCAAGCAAGGAATTTCATTTTAATAATCTGCTCTTGCTTTTGTCAGCCCTAGCCCTGACATCACGAAAGAAGTGTGGAGAAAGCAGGTGGTGGATTGCGGGCCTTTTTTCGGGGTATTTAAGCAATGCCGTTCGCATTGAAATTTGAACGATTGTTATCCCTATGTGGCAGACTTTTGAACGAAGCAAAGTTGTGTGTTTCACGCGTGGTCTCTTTAAAGCTCACTTTGAAGCTCGCAGTATGACAACATAGAATGGGTCACAGGATTCAGTTATCAGGTCAGCAAAAGCGTGTGCTCAGTGTAGCAGCTCCAAAGTTGGCTCAGCTTCCTGCATGAGGAAGGGAGCGAGCTGGTCTTTTATGAAAGCAGGTCTCCCAAAGACAGAATCCCGGGGCTGCATTTGTGGCGAAACGGGAGCAAAACATGGCCTGAACTAAGGGTAAATAGAGTTCTCAAGGCTCTTCCTCGCTGTGCAACTCAACCGCATGTATCTTGTCTACTTCGCCTGTTACTTTACGAGTGGTCACTCATGCATGGAGAACTGGGTTCCCAATTGGTGGCAGGAGAGCCCTGAAGTCACTGACGGCCTCTTGTATTTCTTTCCCCGTTTCTCTCCCGGGCGGGCAGTGCCCCTGGAGTTCCTGACCCTCCGGTTCGAGCTCCCGTTCATGCTGCTTCTGAGTGACATCAGGCAGGGCATCTTCTATGCCGCCTTGCTCAGCTTCTGGCTCATCTTTTGCGGAGAGCACCTGATGGTGAGCAGAACCCCACTCTCTTCCCCTGAGGGACCAGCATGTGCCTTTATTAAGTTCACAGCACTTTAGAGGCCCGCCTTGTCGTCGTAGCTCGCTCACTGGACCCAAGTAAAGCCACACGGCGTTCTGTCGTCACGGAGTAACTCAAAGGCTAATATAGTCGCAAGCATCTAAACTCTGGAACCGCTGGCGCTCTGGAACCGCTGAGGCAAAATATACGTAAATAACCGGCAGCGCCCACGTTCATTTAGTTAGGAACGCTAGTTGGGTTGGTTTTTACGATAATAAGCAAAAAAAAAGTGGCAGCGCAACGCCGGCACGTGTGGGAGGGAAAGCACGCACAAAAAGAACAGAACTCCCGCTGGCGCAGTTTCAGGCAGGGGGTCACGCGAGTACTGCAAAGGCAGGAAATCTGAATTGCATTGGGTGGTAGCAGTGAGCGGATAACGGCGCTACAGGCCACTATGGCGAATCACTGCCACGGCCGCTGGATGAGAGCGCACGCAAGGTGCGGCCTGCCGCGTCGCCCGGATTTCAACGGGCGAGGGCGTGAGTGGCGGTGGTTACGTTTGCCGCCGCTTGACTCCCTCGCGGCGCTAGCGTTCGGGGACTGGTTTCGGGACGGAGCGGGGCGGTCCCCGTAGGCGAGCGCTTGCACCGACTGAGAGAGACATCCAGCGCACGGGTTTTAAAGATGTGGTTGTCCTTCCTGGGCTACTCAACCGCGAAAACTGTCTGTCCGTATGTATGTAAGTGTGCCAGTCTGTCGCTCGATCCAGCCGCCCGGCCGTGACTGAAGCAGCCAGAAGCTAAAATAATTCTTGAATGAGATATAGGCAATACATTTTAAATCTAACAAATCTATAAAGATGCTCCATATTCGACAACATTGTTAAAAAAAGATAATATTCAACAAAAAGATAATAACCACCGGTTAGCTTTGTACAAAGCGTCTCACACACAGCACGTAAACCGCGTTGCACAGTTTAAAGCCGCAAGTTTATTAGTTACAGTTCAAGCGGCAGGTATTTGGTGGGACTTTATTCGTCCGAAATTTCAAAAATGTCACCTTTTCTCGGGAAACGCGGTGTCGACACACGGGAGAGCGATGAATATTTGCCGGCGACGGATTAAAGCTTGCCTAAAGACACTTCTTTGCAAAAACATGTTGGCCGGGCGGAATGCGCACCTCATAAAACGAGGACAGGCGATAGGATGGTCGAAAAAGGATTTGAAAAGACTAGACATTTTGCTATGCGTGTCTTTTTTTTTTTTTGATACTCTTATACTGGCCCGATCATGTCTTGCCGCGCATAGAGATTTGGGTTGTTGTTTTTTTTTCGCAGGCACGACAATGCCTTTAAACGCGCTATGAAAACTTGATTACAGCTCGAGGTTGTATAGAAAGAAAAATAAATGCACCGTGCTGTGTTCAAGAAACAGTGCGTACGCGGTCCACGTTGCTAAGCATTTTTCAAACTTTGCGATGAGAACAAGCGCTATATCCTCCGTTATTTCACCGCCGATTTAAACCCATACGCATTTATCCCTGAAGCTAACAGCCGGGATCCTGGAGCAGCACCAGTATGCGCTCAAATTAGCGCGCTCAAAAGACGTTGCGCTAGTTTTGATCTGTGAACATACTGCGCTTCAATTCGAATTAATTTTCGTAGCGTAAGAAAATTTTCACATACGTTATTATTACGTCAGCTTTCTTTTTTGAGTACCCTAGCATAATCTCTACGTAATGCAACAAGTGCAATGCCTTGTATCTGCACAAATAATGTGTAATTCACGCAGTTAGAACAATTAATAATTATGATATTCAAGATGTACAATTGTTGGTTTAAAATAGCAAAGAAAACAAGAAAACGTGAAGTGGAAAAGCGGTGTTCGAATGCTTACGCATTATTAGGCAATTTTTGGAATTTCTGTACAATTTCGCTTTTTTCTTTCGTGTCCGGGCAAAAATTTAGCTTGCCAAGCTCGCCAAATATTTTTTTTAAGTTTTTTGTCGAACCGGAAATCCCATCTGCTCTCCTTAATTTTTTTAGAGGCTACAGGGAAGAAGTAAAAATATCAGGTAGAAACTGGAATCGCTTTTCATTCAACTGTATATATATATGTTATCAAAATATAAAAGGGCCGACATGATATTAGTATTACTTCATAACTAAATAACGTGTAATCAAGTCATATGTGCCGTGAGATTAATACGAATTGGGGTGTTTTATTTAGTGCACGAGGAAAAACCTACATAAAAGTTGGTTACGTCTTAAACATTGAGAAGTGTTGGCACTCATAAATAACAAGCGCCGCCACAAAAACATTGTTTCTGCTTGTCGGGAATTTTAATATATTCTCTGCAGTCGCAGCTTGCAGACAAAACGTAAATCTCTGCCGTGCGTGAGGTCACAAAGAGCATGCCGGGCGACGTGAGACACAACGACACAGCAATGCAAGACAGAAGGCCCACTATCAACGCGTAATGCTGCTGCTGTGAATGGAATTTAACTTCCACCTTGACCAATTTAAGCTCGGCCGCCGCTAATCGTCTTTGTCTTTTAACAGGCGTAACATTAGTGCTGGTAAATGCCTTATGCGGAGCGTGGAACGCCGATGATAAGCCCACACTTCGAAATAAGCGGCCCAAAAGCCGGCGTCCCGCGGGCTGCGCTCACCGCAACCAGTCCCGGAACGGTGGCGCCGCCGCGGCAGCGATGAGTACTAGGCACCCTCACGCCGGTTTGGGAGCACGCGGCAGGCCGCACGTCAGTGCGCCTCTCATCCAGCGGCCGTGTCACTGCTCTGCACTTCCAAAAGCTTTCACGTTGAGTGGAACGGCCTTAATTTTTAAGCCTTGCCATGGGCATCGCTTGGGGCACTGACTCCCGCAGCTAGTTTTTAGCCATCGCTCTGTCAAACTGGCTTTAGAGAGCTGTTCAACTTGAAGACGGTGTTCTTTACTGTGTCTGTAGAAAATAACTGCCTCACTGTTTTTAGGCATGCTAACGCAGATTAGGTAATACTTTGGGAACTGTTACTGAAGGCCAAACCATTGCAAGTTTTTTGAGTTTGCATTTTTACAGCAAAGCTGAAAACCTCTGCCCCCAACGGTTTCATATCCATGGACAAAAACGCCAAGGCACCAATGTCTCAGACGCCAGGCGCATGCGCCAGGCTGGTCATGCATACAGCATAGAGCTCTGGATTCCGTTAAGGAAACCACAAAACAAGCATCGAAACCGCATTATGGGTGATAGGTGCCTGTGAACAATGCGACTCCCTCACCATGTGTTCGTGGTAAAGATTATGTTTGCAGATTATGTGTGAAGGCTAGGCAGGACTAGTGTCACTGAAGAGGGCAGTTCTTGCCCAAGACGCCGAGCGCATGCGTCAGGCTAGGCAGGACCCAGCATTTGCTGCCAGAGAGGTTGAGCGAAGTGTCAGTAGATAAGGTATTAGAGTAGCGCCACTGAGACACGCAAGTCGGCAATGGTGGCCATTTTGTCGTTCATCAATGTTGCGAGATTGCAGCATCTACGGCCTCGCCGTTGACTTCGACCGGGTCGTTTGTTAGCAACACTACTGAAGATGCATCAAAACGGCATCTTTGGACACACTTCTGCTGCTGAAATGCTGTTACATGCATTATCTTTTATTTGCGTTCAGACCGACGTCAGTCGCGCGCAGCCGCAGAGCATGGAGGACAAGCTAAGCCTGCCAGAGTTGACCGACTAAAACACAAAAAGCAAAACGGCAGCGCCCAGAAACCGTCGTAGTGTAAACAAATGTCTCGTAATACGAAGTGACCAATGATCATGGCAGCGGCGCGGAACAATAGGAGAAAAGAGGGCCGATAATCTGTACCGACCTTAACTAGTGACACTAGCCGAGCGCAAGCGGCAAGACCGCCGAGACGACGAGAAACATTCCACACCCTCCTCCATCACCATGTGTAGTGTTTTACAACAGCTTTGCTGGACATCCACTTTCGCAGGGCAAGATGGTGACTTTTTTTGTGTTGGCTGTGTGGCATGATTGTGAGGTTTACTACTTCCTCTCTCTCTCTTTTTTTTTTTTTTTTTTTTTTTGAAACTGTCAGTTTCGTTACGCTGCGTGTTACTAAGTGCCACGGTGATTTCTCCTGTGTTTGCCTGTCCGCATTCGAGTTGTGTCCTCTGCCTCTGTGCGTGAATGCTGTGTCCAGTGCTGTCGGTCCCGTCTCCAATGGCTTCTGTGTTTGCCTTTCATGCTCACCCGACAGGAGGGCCGCAGGGTAGGTTGTGGAGCTCTGTGGACGTAAGCTCTCTCTTTCTCTCTTGCCAAGCATGGCAGCTGTCATTGCAACGTTTGGAGGATGGCTTGTTCCCCCTTGGTTGAGTGTGGTGCCAGTTCCCTTGGATGTGTGGGTCGGGTTGACGGCAGCCTGTGGCCTTTCAGGATGACGTTGAGCGTAACCGGTTGCGGTCTTACTGGAAGCACCTGAGCGCCGTGATTACAGGCTGCGTGTGCCTCTTCATCTTTGACCTGTGTGAAAGGTAGGCCCTGAACGGAGGAGTGCCGTAGCAGGTGACACAACAATGTTTCGTTCATGCTCTTTCAGGGGGATTCAGCTGAAGAACCCTTTCTACAGCATCTGGGCATCTCGAGTTGGGAGCAACCTTGCTGTATCCTTTCCCCCCGGCGCTATGGAGATTGGTGTATTGACTGTGCTTGAATTATTCGTCCACGTGGTGTGGTGGCAAAGAGGTACCTCTGCCAAGGGACTAGTTGGTTGGAACTGGTCTACCGGGCTCATTTTCCTGATAAAGGCCAAGAAATGTCCATACAAATAGATGACTCTGGTTCTTTCATGCAATTTATAACACTCGTTGACTATGTACGTTCCTGTGTTTCACATCTTCAAAGTCTCTCGCATAGCTGGTGATCAGTCTCTCTTGGGACAAGCTTGGAGAGGGGTTCATGCATTCGATATGTCCCTGGCTGGGTAAATTTAGTTGGCCAACAGGTAACCCTTGAAAGTGGACGTCGCGATGGTTTGGCTGTTTATTGAGGAAACTACCGTATTTTTGCGCATATAATGCGCACCCCCACTTTCACCTCGCTGGAAAAGAAAAAAATATCCTCGCGTATTGCCTGCAAATTTGATACAGGAAAGGCTGCACCAAAGCTACTGCTCAAGCAACACATCACATACTATGTAGACAGAAAAAGTGTATATTTAGCAAGAACTGGCTGCAATAAAATTCAGTTAGAGTGTGCTCGTCCTTGTTTTTTTCTTCCTTGTCCGTGTATGTTTTGCACAATCACTGCCATTGAAGGCTTAGTGTTACTGCGTAGGAGCTTCTAGGCACAACGGGCATTGCTATGAAGCTGCACTAAGGGGAAAAAACCCTGCGTATTATCCCCACCCATACTTTGCCACTGAAATTTTCACATTTTTGGTGCGGGTATACGCGCGAAAATACGGTATACCTGAGAGCTCAGAATGGCGTGTCCTGGCTCTGCTTTTCAAGCTGCTTGGTTGGTCAGACAACCCCACAGTTTCCATTGGGTTAAAGAGAAAGAGAAAGGAGAGGGACAGAAATGGAGGATGAGACCACGAGCATTGTCATCAGATGTGCCACCCCATGTGTGCCCCACCCCTGCTGTGAGCCTTGACTCCCCCTTCTTAGCTGGCCTTCATCATAGCCGGAGGGCTGTCAGCCGGCACGTACCTGGTCTTCCTGACGTACCTGCTGTTCCGGGTGCTTCGCAACATCAGCTTCAAGCGCAGCGCCCTGCCCAGCATGAGCCAGGCGCGGCGCATGTACTACGAGGTGAGCGCTCGGCCCCTGTCCGGCCACAGGGCTGGCCCCGCTCACCCGGCCTCCCTCCCCCCCCTCGCAGGGCATCATCTACAGGTTCAAGTTCCTCCTGCTGGCCACACAGATCTGTGCAGCCCTGACCGTCATCGCCTACATCATCGGCCAGGTGGGTGCTGGCTGCCTGCGCCTGTCTGGCCCGTCGTCGTGGCCTGTGCAGTTGCAAAACTCCGCTGTAGAATCTGGCCGCTTCGTGGACCCCCCTTTGTAGCAAGCAGAGTGGCGTAGTATCTTGGGGAGGAAAACCTCACTAGGCTTGGACATTCACTTTTAATAACACAGCTAATAAAGAAATACTTGATTTTCAAATTGGGAAACATCAAATGCGGAAATGCTTCTTAACCCTTTCCCTGTCGGTTGTTTCTGGCCGTGACGCACCCCCAGATCCGGCTTGGTTTCCGGAATATCAGGGAAGGAACATAGTGGTTTATTTGACTATGATAGCGTCCGGAACGTAACGCATCGAAAGGAAAGGGCGAGGGTGAAATAGCCTTTCTTCCAAATGTTTTCAGTTTGCCGTGCATGCTTCCGGGACGATGACCCCACCGTTTCAACATCAGAATCTGACGCTGTGGAACTCGTACCCCTTCCTCGGATGAGAAACTCTCCGAATGCGAATCCGAGCTTGGCTCGCATTCAAATCGGAATCGGAAGAACTATCGCTGCTGTGCGCAGTCGAAGCTCCTGTCGTGCAGTCAGCCATCCGAAAGTAACCGCGCACAAGGAGGGAGTACTGTCAGCAGCCCTCAGAACGCACAGAAACGGCTTGTTGTAAAATCATGATGATTGATTTGATGATTGATTGTAGGGTTTAACGCGCCGACGCAACGCTGGCGATGAGGCGCGCCGTAGTGGAGGGCTCCGGATGAATTTTGACCACCTGGGGATCTTTATCGTGCGCCGAAATCTCGTACACACGGGCGTTTTTGCTTTTCGCCTCCATCAGAAAAGCGGCCGCCGCGGCCGGGAATCGAACCCGCGACCTCGTGCTCAGCAGCGCAACGCCTTAGCCACTGAGCCACCGCGGCGGGTTAAAATCATGATGGCAGATAGAGATAAAAAGGGGATACAACGTTGATACAACAACCTCGTTTGCTGCTGACAGCGGCAAGTGAGGGCACGGCAAGCGAGCGAAAGCCGTGATTGAGTCATGTTTCAGTCTATTGGAGAGGCAACAGTGCGCTGGGCTAACCTGGCACGTTGTAGCAGACGCGGGAACAGAATAATAAAAAAAAAACAACTAGAAATCCGTTGCGGATGGCACAACCCTTGCACCTGTAATCGCACGCAAGCCACATGGTCACTCATCCCGACAGAGTACAGTGCGTGGAGCGACCAAGCCCCCCAGCAACGAAGGGTGGGCGTGGTCGTTCCTTACTCTTCAATATACTATTGCTGAGAGCTAGCGATTGAAAATACAAGCTACTAGAAAGATTCGACAGATGGCGTGAACAGTCCAGGCAGGCCAGCTTTGGACTAAGGCGCAAATTTTTGAATGCACAATGGAGAACGTACCGGTACATTAGTGACAGCGAAAGGGTTTATGTTCGCGTGACATTTCCTCTATGATTAGCAGCAGCAGCAGAACAGCCACAAGCAGCTCAGAATTTTATGCTGGGAGATGATGGCAGGCTAATCTGGCTGCCTCCGTTTTCCGCCAGTGCTGGGGCCAACCATTGAGCAGTTTTCAGCACATCGGGCCAATGGAGAGTTCTGAAACTCCGTGTATTGAATAACTCTGGTGGACATCTTTTCACGTGCATCGGTGAGAGCCATGCAGTTGGCGGCCATCTTAGCTTATGACCTGGCCAATTCTAGACAATTAGGTCACTTTCTTGAAACACGAATCGATATTTGAATCTTGAATCAATTTGAATTTACATCTGCTCTACTTTCCGAGCCTTTCCCGTAGTAGAGCAGTGCTTTCTCTAAGCTTGGCGTGTGGCCCCCTGTTGGGGCACCGTTTTTGTCGCACCAGGTGAGCGAAGGCCGCTGGAAATGGGACGATGACATCAAGCTCGAGTTCACCTCAGCCTTCTTCACGGGCGTTTACGGCATGTGGAACCTCTACGTCTTCATGCTGCTGGTGCTGTATGCCCCATCCCACAAGTACTACCCTACACCTGCTGGTGAGTGCTGCCCCGCTTTCGTGCCACCCGTCCAGACTGGGGTCCCATTTCAAGCCCATAATGACTGTGCAGAGCACTCAGCTCTCAGTTAAATGCGTCCAGCACCTGCTCACTAATGCAGGTGACAATGAGAGCAAGTTACCGTATTTTCGTGCGTATAACCCGCCCCTGCATATAAACAGCACCCCCACTTTCAGCCCGTCGGAAAAGAAAAAAAAAATCCTCGCGTATTGCCCGCAATTTTGATACAGGAAAGGCTGCACCAAAGCTGCTGTTCAAGCAACACATCACATACTATGTAGACAGAAAAAGCATATATCTAGCAAGTAGAACACACTGACTGCAAGGTGGAAATCGCAATCAACTAATAACATTCAGTTGTTAGAGTGCGCTCGTCCTTGTTTTTTTCTTTCCTGTCCTTGTATGTTTTGGGCAATTGCTCCCATGGAAGGCTTAGTCAGTGTTACTGCGTAGGAGCTTCACGGCACAACACCCATTGCTGTGAAGCTGCACTAAAGGAAAAACCTGTGCATTATCCCCTACTTTGCCACTGAAATTTTCACATTTTTGGTGCGGGTTATACGCGCGAAAATACGGTAGGTCGCTATTTGAACAGGATTGGCAGCAATTGAAACACTGAGTAGCCAACAAGCTGTAAAAAGTACGGACACCAAACTTTTATGCTGTCTCTTTAGCTTAGCAGTCATGAAACATCATGTGGGATGCGTGAGCATGAAGTGAGTGGTGGCATATAGTGAAATAGAAATTGCCAGATTTGGTTGCCTTAGGAATAAGGGCGTAGATGGTAAAGCATGTTCATGTACATCAACAGCTTCTACTGAGCAAGGTTAGCGAAGTGCACTACACGCTGATTTAATTTCACCAGTCATTTCTGCCTCGGGTAGATGCCTTGTGAGTTGGGCCTGACTGCTTGCTTCCATGCTCGACCACAACGCAGGTTATTTATTTCATCTGTGCTGTGTTATAGCATTTTAGCCACACTTAGAGAATAAGATGTGGAGTCATTAAAGGTGGGGATGTTGCAAAAGTATCCTCCGGTCTTTCAGCCGGGGACATTAGGCGTGACGCTACCGACAAGAACAGTACAAGGTTTACATTGTGTGCTACCAAAACGCTGTGGATTGTCCAATTTTTCCATGACATACAAAAAGGAGCGCCTGCAGTGGTTCAGCTGTTGTTCAGCATGGTTGGCACTTTAGCCCATCTCTTTAATAAGCAGCGCGGTTGGCACTTTAGCACAGTGCACACGTGCACTTTTGAGGAGGAGGCAGTCAGCCCTGGGGAAGAGTCCTCATTCCAGGACCCCTCGAGTCCATCTGGCTTCTTGGGCTGTGGCGCCACAAGTCGTATTCGTTAACAGCGAACCTGTTTAGCAAATTGTAGTTTCTTGTGTCTGCAGTTAGAAATACTCGTAAATTGCCGAGTGCACACACACTCGCGGCGACCGTCCGGCAATTAACAAAACCAAGAAAATGCCTAGCGCTCGTGTGTGCGTGCCTCGTGACGACTGCCCAGCGTCACCAGCTCACATTTTTCAAGCCAAGAATACCCACTTAGGGAGATTCGTTAAGATTGCAGCGACCGCCTGCCAGTTAAAAAACCACGAAAATGCCGAGTGCTGATGTGTGCGTCCCCCACGGCAACCACACAGCATCCCTGGCGCGCGTTCGTCGAGCCAAGCATACCCGTTTTGGGACGTTGGCCAAGATTGGTCAGAAGAACTCCAGCGTTCGCCGTAATCGTGGCAACACTTGCTCGGTACGAGAACAACGAATCATAGTGTATGGCCGTTCAAGGTGATGTCCAATGACTATCACTTCCAAAAAAATGAAAGAAGGTCATACTTACAGCAACAATGATGGAGTAAGGGTCGTTGCAGCAGCGAGGAAGAAGCAAATGGGCTGCAATCGTGGACTTAAACCTTCGAGATGGTCGTGAAAGCTCTGTACAACTTGTCTAACTTCAAGTCTTGCGCGTTAGTGACAGCTGCTTTTTTTTTTTTCTTCCCCGAACCTCTGATCCAGATCACTCCACAAGCCAGGAAGAAATCGAGTTTAGCCGACTGACCACCACTGAGCCAGTGCCCACAGAACCCACGGAGTCCTCCTCCCTGACGGAGTTTGCCAAAAAGGCTGCCCTGGACTAAGCCACCGCACTGACTGTTCCGCATACAGGGGAACCAACTGCATCGTGCATATCTTCCGTTTCCAATCGTTCAGGACAATCAGGGTCGCCCGACCACGACTGGCACAGCCACCCAGGTGACCGTTAAAAGGTGGCCAATGGTTTGGGGACTGCACGGAACCCTGTTCTACAGGGATTATGTATTCTTTCTGCCTTGGTCATGTTTACGGTATTCCTCCCTTGTTGCTCTAGGAAGTCACGTTGTTGGGGAGAAATCTCTCTTGAGTGGAGATTAGAACTTTAGTTGGTGGCACAGAGCCCGTATGTGTAGTTCCGGGCTTGGTAGGACTCGGCTTTAATTTATTCCTTAGGCCTAACGTAGGCCTAACTTAGGCCTTAGGCCTAACGTAGGCGTAGCGTGACTTGTCTGTTGCGTTGCATTGCCAGGCTTTGTGCCATACAACACTGCATTTCTTGTTTGATCTTGTGCTGTTTTTCTAACGTTGTGTTCATAGCGGGCATTCTAATAGAATGGTTCCTAGCCAGTGGCCAAAATATCGGTGGCTTCATACAGCCATCATGAAGGGACTGAATCATCGTGTCACATTGGAGCTTTCCTTTTTTGTTGCTCTCCTTGTCAGATGCCCTGCAGCCCACAATACTCTTTCACATATGAAGGTTGCTGCTAGTATCTTAGTCAGAGCTAACAGTTTGCGTCAGGGTTGACGTGGAGATGTTTACATGGTGTTCCACAGTAACATTAGTTCCTGCATATACCCATAAGGAGAAAAGCAAGGGTTTTGTGGGGCGATTGAAGTGGGTGGCGAGTGTGGTCTTGGCATAAAGCGAGTTCCCGGATTTTGAAGACCAGCTTTGAATGGTAAAAATCAGCGACGGCTTTGTCGTTCACGTTTACGAGAACTGTGATTTTTTTCCCCCTTTTGAGTGTTGTGAAAAAATGTTTGCTGTACATTTTTTAGCTACTAGCTTGTCCAGTTGTCTGTAGTTACTGTGCCGTGTTTGAAGCATGTAGATTTTGTTTCCCTGGCCGCGTGCTTGTGCAGCTATTTTGCAGCGTTTTGCAGCTTTAGCAGCTTCATGCATCCTATTAGTGTTGAGTACTGTCCGAATTCTTTCAGTGCAATGTTATCGTATACTGCATGTCTTTTTTACACATTTTCTACTTTATGCAATTTTACACTCTGTTACTCAACTCCAATCTACAAAAGCGATTTACACCAAGTTTTACACTGATTGATTGTGGAATTTGATTTGTGCGAGTATTCTACCCTTTATTGTTTTACAGTGTTTTGTTATTTGAAGGTGATGTGCACAAAATTGTCCAACGAACCTCTGTTTCTGTACGAGTTTTGATATTTCCGTGCGTCCTGCAATACAAGAAACTGATGCATTACGTGTCTGTGCTGATGTGAGGCATTTTTACACAATAAACCGTTTTTGTAGCATAGTTTGTGGTTGTCAGTGTCCTTGTTTTGAGTGAAAGATCATGAATTCTGTACGCGTATTTAGTTAGAAGGCCAACAAAGCCTCGTTTGCTGAGAAATAAATAATTGAAGCTGAAATTTTTTTCTGCCGTTTCTTTTCCGTTAAGGGGAGACGCTCCTCGAAAACACTTTTTTTTTGTTATACAACTTAAAGCTTCAGAAATTAGACCACTGATGTAGTTTTTCCTCCCGATTCCAAATCTGTAATCAGTTTTTACATAAGTGCAATAGTTTGTGAGTTATGTTGCAAGTAATGGTGAAACTTCATAAGTTTTCCGGGAACTTTCGCGCATACTAAATGTTCATGCAGAGAGTTGTTCAACAGCTCCTTTTGCTCCCTATTAGCCATACAGTGCCGATATCTAGCTAGAAATTGTACTGAAACTTTGAAACTATGAAAAAAATATCTGCGTAGCAAAGTACTGTTTTTTTGCCACTAAACTACAATTTAATTTATTAATAGATATTTACGGCTGAGAGGTAGTGCTCATTCAAGTAGATATCGGCACTCTACGCACTCTCCTCAATGTGTGTGCCAAATTTCGTTGTCGTATGACCATTCTAAGTGCCCGAAACACTTCCCGCAAAAAATGCAAATCGGCCAAAATTGCGAAATGAGAAAAACACGTTTGAAAGTTTGAAAGTGCGTATTTACAAAAATGAAAAACACAGTAGCACGAAACTTGTGCTGAATATAGACACACATGTCCAGAGGGAATACTGAGCGTCTAGAACTCTCCAGCGCCGTAGGTTTTCCCTTCCCGGCTGGTGCGGCAGGACTCTTCCACCCGGGCCCTCTTGGCTGCACTGCGGCGGTGTGCCCTCGCCTCAGCGGTCTGACGCACATTCATCTTGTGCATGCGCATGCTGTCTCGGCGGTCGCTGAGGGTAACCAGGGCCTCGGAAGGAAGTACCCCAAGCTCTTCCAGCACCTTTTCAAAGCTCGCGTGGCCCCTGTTGAACCACAGGACTGCAATGGCTGTGGCTGTTTCCACAGCAGTCCGGGAAGCAAACCGGGTCTTTGGACACAGCAGCCATATTTTGCTGTTCAGGGACTCGGCCGCGTTCTGTGTCTTGCCGTGGAGGCACCGGGAAAGCAGCTTCGCATCTGTGAGACGCTTGTAGATGGGGAGGATTGCCAAACCCTGGGCCTTGGTCAGGAGGGGGGTGTGGCAGGGTGCAGGCTGGCCCTGGGCCTCAGCCCGTCGGTGCTTGCACCACGAGTCTGGGCCTTCAGGACAGAACTTGTGGCTTCCGGCACCGTCTGTTGAGCACGAGTGCAAATATGAGGCCCATATGGCAGTGTACATTTTGCGGACATTTCCCCGATTGTTCACAATGGCCACCTGAAAGTAGGTTTGAAGCTTCTGGATGGTGGTCTCCTTCAGCTTCTCCCCTCGTGGAAGTGGCGTTGGCAGCTTCCGCAGGCCGGTGCCCAGACGTTTCGCCACGTGGTTGGTGCACTCCTCTTTTTCAATTGAGGTGTCGGCGTACACGTTGGCATCACAGACCCCGTTGTAGGCCTTGCTGTCTCCATCACTTAGGAAGATGGTGAACCGCAAGGGCGTCTCATAGTCTGCAGTCCTCTGCCAAATCCGCACTGCAGCTTCGGCCTCCATGGCATGGGAAGAACAGTCGCAATTCTTCTCACAAACGGGATGATGAAACGCCTGCCATGTTTCCTCCTCGCCTCCCATGTCTTCATGTAAACTGCACGACAGGCAGAAGTTAGAAAGCACTTCATAGTCCAGGCACAAACCAGTGTCCAAAGACACCACAGTTCCCACACCATTGTGGCTTTTGTGGCCTCTTTTTTGCCATGTGCCGTCAAACATGACTGGCACGTCACTATTACCAGCCACCTCTTTGGTCACGCTGCGTGCCCTTTGCATGTTTTCACAGACAGCCTTCACCGCCGCACTGTGAATTTTTTTGCCGATAGCATGGAAGGTCTTATGGTGCATAGGGTTTGGCAATCCAACTACTCCACAAAATCTCGAAAGTTGCTCATGCCCGATGCCGACGGCCCGCGCTGCAAGCACCACTTTCAGGTTCACGGCAAAAGCGTCACGCGAACTGCCGCTGTCGTAGCTTCTGCTTGCACCGTGGCCGCCATCTGACGTGACCCGCTTCGACGAGTACGCGGACGAAAGGATGCTCTCCGAGCACTCCACATTCTCACAGTGTAGTTCCAGAAACACAGAAAGGCCTTTCCGCTTTTTATTCGGCGCCCGAACTGCTAGTTTCCGCTCGTGACAAACGGGGCATGCCGCGCCTGCGACGAGAGCCGTCAATCCACCCAGCTCGCACAGCACTACGCTTTCGGCACGATCGGCATTCGGCCTGACGTCGTTTTCGAAAAACGCGATCTTTTTCTCCGATGCGCTCACAAAATTCACTGCAGCGTTGATCTCGTCGTCGCTGTTGCCATGGTCGACGTTGCCGTGGTCGATGTTAGGCCTAGCGGCCGCTGGCCCGTCGGGGACATTCTTGTCGGCGGTGACTTTGTTGTACGTCTTCCGCCGCTTCCCTCTGAACTTGTTCCTACTTCTGTATTTCCGGTGGTCGGAAATGGCCTTTTTCGGGCTTGCCATCGCTCGAAAACAGCGGAAAATAACTCCGGAAAACAGTGAAGCGAACTACGGCAAGAACACACAGGCGCTGTCAGCCAATGGCGGCCCCGCGTCAGTGGCGCGCGGTTTGAAACGGCAGGAAAAGACTGTTTTTGTTGCTTTTTTTTGAGAATTTTCGTGAACGTACGAGACTTCAGAAACCGGGATCGTGGAGAGTAAGGACAACTCTACACGAGCCAGCGGCCGCAATATGGCGGACAGCTCTTCTCGCGGCCCCGCGAGCACGCGAACAGCACCAAGTTTTGCATAAATTTCGTGATGCCGCGCGTCACTGCCACTCACTCAGACGCATTTTTCACCGACTTCTGATGCGAATTTCGATGTGATATTTTCAGATGTCAAAATATAATGTATAAAGATGATAAAGCAACAAAAAACAGAAAAGGTGAAATTTGAAAAAAAAACGCGACTTTTCGACCCGCGTCTCCCCTTAAGTAGGTGGCTTCCAACAAATAGTGTAACCACATATAAGTGGGTGCTAATTATTTCCAATAAAGGCATGTTTTAAAGTGTGATGTGGTGCTTTACAAAAGTTGCGTGAGAAACAAGCAAGGTGTTTTCTATATTCTACTGAGGCCTAATCTTAGTTGAGACGTACAAAGCACAGTTCTCAATGAAGCGAGATTCGGTGGTGTGTAAGATCACAAGAGCGCAATGTATTTGACCAGAAGAGATGACCGATAACCATGGACAATGATACGGTCAGCAGCATGAATTCCCGAGATCATGCAACGCTGTTCTTGCTATTGTGGGTACTGGTAGTTTTCCCCCACTGGATAGGTAAAAAATATTTTTTTTTTGGCAAAACTATGATGATGAAAGATAACAGAAGGGTTGCTAGCCCATTCAAGCCCGCTGTAGTAGAGGCATGGGATACATGCGTGCTCGAAGCTAGAACGGCAGCTTTTCAAGTCGAGCTGTCCATTCTTGCCGCAACTTTTACGGACTACGGAAGTAGCACCCATCCTCCCCGCCTTCTCTTCCTCCTCCGCATATTTGTCCTTATGCACTACCGTTTAAGTATACTGAACGCAAGACACGGCATACAAAGGCACCAAGCAATAGAAGCATGCCTGCCCTTCTGGTTATGGACACTTTCAGAGTATGTATTTGCACTGTGCCTGCCCCTGGTCTCTTTTATTTGCCTGCTCGGAGCAGTTAAGAGCAGCTCTGTATTTCATTTACCCATCGAGTGTCTACGAAAGCTTGGAGCTGTTGCATGTGGGACTCTACTACTGCTTAAAAGCACTGGGCCGCGTGCCAAATGTTCAACCTCTGTGCCTTGGTCACCTCGGAGAGAGAGATATTGGGTGGGGAGGCAACGCCGAAGTGCAACGAGTGTTTTGACCGCCCACTGTGCGTCTGGTCGTTTAAAAGAAAAAAAAAAGAAGGAAGCTCACACTAACACGAAAGACTTGAAGGTAGTGAAGCTGCACGCAGCCTTCACGACCATCACAAAGGTTTAAGTCCACTATTGCAGCCGATTTTCTTAACCTTCGCCGCCACAGCGAACTTTACTCCATCACTGTCACTATAAGTGTGAACTTTTTTCACCTTTTAGAAGTGATAATCATTGGACATCACCTTGGAGGGGCGTACGCTATGAAGTGCACTTCTCGTTGCGAGCAAGTGTTGCAACGACTACGGCGAACGCTGGGGTCTTTCTTGTTCCGAGCAAGTGCCGATACGATTATGGCAAACGCTGGAGTTTTTTTGGCCAATCTTGGCAAATCTCCTTAAAAGTGGGTATGCTTGGCTTGACAAACGTGTGAAGGGGATGCTGGGTGGTCGTCGCGAGGCATGCACTTATGAGTGCTGGGCATTTCTTTGGTTTTGTTAACTGCCGCGCGTTTACCAGGAGGTCCGCGCTCATGTGTGCGTGCTCAGCAATTTCTTGGTATTTTTAACTGCGGACACGAAAAATTACTATTTGCTAAACAGTTTTGCTGTTAAAAAACGGGACATGTGTGCACGCCATTGAAATAGGGTTACTAAGGCTTGACGTTGGGCTAGTTGGGTACACATTATTCACACTAAAAACAGCGCAGAGACGAGGACGGAAGAAGTGACAGACAAACTAGAGCGCTCTAGTTTGTCACTTCTTCTGTCCTTGTCCCTGCACTGTTTTTAGTGTGAATAATTGAATTAGGGGGGCAGCGGGCCAGGCTTCAGCTGCGACCACGGTCGAGTTCCCGGAACCGCGCTGCCGTGGTGGTATGAGCGACTAGGGACCTCAACAGAAGAGAAAAACCAGGGGACACCTTCAGGCAGTGGGAGAGAGCAGTTGTCCATGAACGCCCGTCTGGACGACACACCCGCGGCCTTGCTTGTTAGGATGTAGCGAAAATAAACGTCCGTTAATTTCATGGTCACGGGTCTGCAATCTGGCATCCTTCGCAACAGAGCAGTTCTGGGCTGCCCAGGAACTGCTCTGGGCAGGAAAATAAAAGATATGTATGCACATCCTGTGTATTTCCTGTGTATGTAATACACATCCTGTGTATGTCTTTTCTTGGTCAACGTCTTTTCCGCGCCTGTTTTCAAGATGAATCAACACCAACTTGTGCAACTGTGTTTTCAAAACAAGAAAAATTTGCTTTTTGCGCTCTGTTATAGAATATTTTTGGCAACGTGTGTACAGGTGTTTTTACTAAGTTGTATTGCGCATCTTTGTATTCCTTCCCACCAGCAATGTTCTGATGTGTAACTTCAAATGACTTTTTTTTGTACATTCTCTTCTTTCTCTCTTTAGTGACATATAAAGGCCGACCTCCATGCAGCGAAATGTCGGCGAAAAGGCGGCGAACGTCGCCCGGCGGCGGCCGCTCTGCCGCCGGCGTCGAAAATACGGCTGTTCGCCGGCGATCTACGCGAGCTAGATGTCGAACGCGCGGCGGCGAACGCGACCGGAAGCGGCAAACTGCATTTTGAGGCCGCAGCCAATCACAGCCTCGTACTTCGTTGTACTTCCTGTCCTGTCTTCCGTCGGCGGCGTTCGCCGTGTCACGTTGCATGGAGGTTGGGTGGACGAAAACTGAGCGGCGCGTCAAACCACGGCGTCCGCCGCGCCAAGTTCGCCGAGAAACTTCGCTGCATGGAGGTCGGCCTTAACGTGTTATTTGTTGTTCCGTTCAGTCAAAGTTCATTCAAAGTTTGATGTTTCCTTACAATTCTGTCGCGACACTCACCCTTTGTTACCCCCCTTACACAATGCCCTGCAACAAGGGCCTGTAAGGTATTTTTAAAATAAATAAATAAATAAACTTTACATCCTGTTAAATAAAAGAAACCAACTATTTTACGAAGGCACAATCTTACAGAACGTGCCACATAAATGCAGGTGCCACTACTTCGCGGCAGCCACGCTAGGAGAGACACACAGTAAAGCCGGGAGCAACAGACGAGCCAGGCTTCCGGCATGGCCGAATAGAAGGGGTGACAACTCACTCATGGGGTTCGAGTCGCTGTGGATGATGTCCAGCTGGAGAATGCCGATGAGGTTCTGCATCCAGCGCGAGTAGTCCAGGTCCTGCTGTGCCCGCGGCCCCGGCGCTTGGAAGGCAAAGACGATGTGGTTGGCCGTCAGGTTGGGGTCCGTGTGGGAGGCGTCCGACAGCTCGTGGATGAGGTTGCAGTTGGTCGGCTTGCCCCCGATGCCGCGCGGGACGTGCCAGCTGTCGTCGAAGACGCCCGCCGGAAGCAGCGTCTCCCGCTTGCACACCGTCGCCAGGATCTGGTCCGCATTGGAAGGTGCCGGGGCTGCCCACAGGTGGAGGAAGGAAAGGGCCAGGGGTTTAGTGAACGCCGGCTAAAGGAAACATTGCTCAACAAGGTGTACTGTTGGGCGAGTTGGTAATTCATTTTAACCCTTTGATGCCCAAGACATTATTTTGCTTAAGCGTGAGAAGTTTTTCATGATCCAAAAGGACCTCCGACATCACAAATATGAAGTCAGAAAAAATGTGGTTCATTAGGACGGACGCTAGGACACACTGGGCAATGGGAAACAGAGGGCACTGGCTGCCCATACACCACTTGAACAAGAGAGCTGCCTTGATCACCATGATTTGTGGTTCAAGTGCAGACAATAACATAGAGTTTGTACTGCGATCATTTGTAATAACAACGAAATTGCACAATTTCGGTTATTTGTCTCACTAGCCCATTGAGCCACCCGGGCTCGACGTGAGGTGACACGTGCAAACAATATTTTTTTCGCACACGGAAGTACACGCTGCCCTCTCTAATTTTTGAAGGTCCGTGATCCTTTGTCTGCCAATAGATGGTGTTAAATGTCAAAAAAGCCACAAAGTGCGAGAGAAAAAAAAATTGAGCTGTTGCTCCTGAGCAACACTCCGTATCCAAGAGTTAAAAATAGCTACAGTGCAAATATAAACAAGGACATAGGAAGACGATGGGCCGAACGCTGACTTCCAACTGAATTTAATACGAGAAAAATTGCACCTTTTGTACGCACACTTCATAGTAACACGAGTAAAAATAGAAATAAATTAAAAGAACAAAAAAAAAAAAAAGCAGACGTATAATCTCTGATAGCACAACACCACACCAACACGCGTTCACGCACTTGGCACAATCTACACAGGCACCATGTTACGTCATACCCGATGTACAGCACGTGTTATGTAGGAAATCTATCTCTTTTTTTGGGACAAGGTGATTGACACACATTTACTAACCTGCCTTTGAATTTCGTTTGCTTCAATTATTTCTCGCGTAGCCTGCATGTTTTTTTTTTTTTTTTGAGACTTCTCCTTTTGAAAGGCTTGTCAAAGGTAACCCGTGCCCAGGGGTTTCAGCCCTTTTTCAGCTGTTCGGAAAGGGCAGTATTATAACAGCTTCATGCCCCAAATCAGAGAGAGAATTTCATCCGTTAATAAACGTGTCGTTAGGAACTGTGTACTTTTACACGCGCAACTGCTCCTGCTTTCTTGTTTGCCCCCAGTGAAATTCCTTGTGGTGGTGGTCATGCTTACAAGCTCGGCACTCTCAGCAGGCACAGCATGGGTGCCTTATTCATCGACTGCGATGACACACCCACTAAACTGGTTTGGCACTCGCAGGCAAGCCAGTTGCATTTCGCTCACGGCATTTGACCAAGCAGAGCAAAAGGCAGTATCCAGAGCGCTTGAATGCAGGTACGCCCTTCCACAAGGCCTTGCTTGGGGCAAAGCAAGCACAGGCGGGATAGTTGCCACGAATAGAATGCCAATTTGTCAAAAGATGATGCCTCTTCAATTCCTCTCTTCTCCTATGACAGTAATGAGGATCGTGCCGCACTTACCCACTGACAAATTTTCTCACTGGGCCGGGCATGCAGCAGATTCTATGACAAAACCTCCACGCTCAACCCTTCTCTCGAAGGAATCGGAAAAAAACACACGGTATGGTGACAGGTGCACACATAAACAGGCAAACACACATAAATGCACCCCTTCCCAGTTGCCTCGCACCAACATTGGGTGCAAAACATCACAGGTGGGATGCTCAAGACTGCCTCAGCTTTGTTTGAGGTAAAAAAAAAGAATGCCACAGTGGTTTGCATAATTTAGCACATTTATTGCACAGAATGTTTCTGGAGGAAGAAAGCAAGAGGGGGGTGGGGGGGGGGGGGGGGGGGGGGGTGCGTTACTGCTATGGTGCTTCAAGGAAAGACAAAAGAAACAGATTCAGCCAATTCAGCCTCTCAGAATGAGGGAATCTCAATCAAATTAAGACAGACAGGGGGCGGAGGGGAGTAGCATAAAAAAAAAAAGAGAGACCTCTGAATCATCCCCAATTCCCTAGCAAAGAAACAGCACCTCCTTTTCGGGTGTATTTACCTAAATTCTAGCCCTAAATAATGACATTAGCAAGTAACCTCAAAAAGGGTGACATGCCCCTTTCAGTTTTTCTGAGAAAGGTTTAAGAGCACGTCTTGTTCACAAATCGCTCCCCAGTAGATCCTTTCCATTCAAGTCAACTAGCCGGTAGACGGAAGACCCATCAGATAAAGCTTCCTCTATGCAAAAAAAAAAAAAAAACATTAATCACGTAATTCTGCTTGTAAACCTTTTTCAGAAAACCCGTGATATTTCCGTAGTCTCACAGCACTCATGTAATCTCACTTGCGAATTTCACCTCCTCCTTGCATTTCTGTGGAAGATACCGATTGATCATGACAATCCCTTCATTTTAATTTAATGAGGCTTCAGTCAGTCATTTAATAGATCGGTGATAGGCTGTATCATAGATTTTGAGGACCACACCCAAACCTGTAGATTTTGCACCTTCGGTAATTTTTTCTTTTAATGTTCTGCTTATGTTCTGCAAGCCTGCGAGGCTAAATTTAGCAGATTTCTACCATCTTTAGCTTCGAACTGGCATGATGAACAAGTTGGTATTAACCGCGAAATGGGTAAAGATCACTATTACAATGATTGAGTTGATAGCACGAAAACACATTGCCAAGCAGTGTGACATCATTAGGATAGTCGGCACAGCAGCCGTGAACGGTGTGTACAGTGTCTGGTTTCCACTACCCATTACAGATATACCAAGGCTGTAGAGATCTGCTTAAAGGCCAGATAATGCACCATACACCCATAATACAAATTCCATGTACAATCCTTGAAGTCTACTTCGAAGCACCCATGCAAGTAGGCTACTGCAAAAGGATTGCAGGTTACATCAGTATTGGCCCTTCCGTGCGCTCCTCTTAAATTAACATGGTGCTCCCGTTACAAAATTTCTCAAATATTCTCAGAACTATTCTAAAGTTTGAGAATCGCAGATTTCTTTGAAAGAAAGAAAGGTACCTTAAAGGCTGACGCCTGTGTAGTTTGGCACGTCACAGCCAGATTGAAGGGTATCCTCTGTTGCTAATGGGTGAAAAGGTGTCTTTCTGCACATCCACCACTCTCGCGGGGTCCTCTCTGGAGCGGAATCTCAATCTCGCTCACTGTTTTGCCCCACACCTAAGGCCACCTCATGATTAGTTTCTTCGAACGCTCGTGAACTTTGTGACTTGATTTGTAGTAGCTTGTTGCCAACCCAAACATTTTTGTACGGTGTGTAGAATGACCATGTTACATGAAAACTGGTTGGATAATTTTCTGTTCTTAGGGCAGTGCTGTTACCACTGGTCGCTGTGCCCTGATATGTGGGTTATAATAAATTTTCTTTACCACAATGGTGGCACGTATGGAGTTCCTGTAGCCTGGCAAACAAACATACTAAAGCGAAATCCTCCTTTCAGAGATTGTGCGCTCATGGCATAAGCGAGCTTCCCATGGAACTTTCACTGCAGCATAGCACTTATTCAATGGCCAAAGTTTGTTAGC
The DNA here is from genome assembly GCF_048455015.1 of Haemaphysalis longicornis. Taxonomy (NCBI): domain Eukaryota; kingdom Metazoa; phylum Arthropoda; class Arachnida; order Ixodida; family Ixodidae; genus Haemaphysalis; species Haemaphysalis longicornis. The sequence goes on from NW_027526443.1 coordinate 74,520, forward strand.
CTTCACCGGTACACACAGAAGAAACAACCAGGGTTGTGGCGCCTGGCATAAGAAAGTGAAGAGGCCATTCCCTCATACCGAGAAACGCCGAGCTAACATTCCTACGTAGGTTCGCGAGACGCCTAGACAATGCGCACAGATGGAAACGAGGCGCCAGAAAGAGGCGTCTTTCCCTCGTCCTCCAGTGGCCACACACGACGGAAGGCGCCGTGGGGCGGCATCGTTTGAGGCGTCATTGATGGCGCCTGGACAATGAGACGACGCGCCTTTATTTGTTCCTCCTCCTCCTCCCCTCCAATAGAAGGAAAGCACCGCCCCCTTTCCACCGCTCGCTGCAAGCCCATGTGCTGACTGCGCGCGCAAGTGTTCGCTCTGCAATTCAGACGTTTTGGAAACCAGAGCGGTCCGCCAAGGCCTTCACTAATATGCCCTCGTCCGCGACACAATGAACACCATCACCATGAATCGGCGCTACAAAAATAAACTTGGTCCAACCGCTTGCGCTTGCAAGCCTGCCTGCCCATACGCCTGCAATTGATGCGACCTGCGACGCCTGAATCAAGGTAATAATTAATTTACAGTACCCGGATCTGACTTTCATATTCGTCAATTACGAATGTTTGTAAGCATTCTGCAGCCCTACTAGGGGTCCTGTTAATTTCAGTGACAAGGGAAGTGATATCCCATTTGCAGCTTTTAGTTTTGCGGTCTTCCAGAGAGCTGCGAGTCCGTAATGAACAGACGGCTTGAAAAAGGCGAGGCCTGTGCCACATTACGCGTGAAACAAAACCAAAACAGGTGATGAACCTGCAGAGAACGCATCATCCGTCACCGAAGAAACTTCACTCAATGGAGGGCGGGAACCGTCACTCACCGATTAAGCCTCCAATAAGAAAGCACGCTACTTGGAGTGTGAGCACAACAGCTACGATGCAAGCGAGCTTACGCCCGCTCAGGTTCTCAAGAACGCTCCCAGCCA